>NC_071355.1:135485524-135743024 GCF_943734655.1 Sabethes cyaneus
TAGTCTTCCAATTGGTTAATTTTGCCTGTATCAGTAAGTTTTCGCTAGCTGGACTGGCTCAAATTCTAATAACTGACTGCAGGGTGATAATCGTCAATCAATATTCCACTTTTTAACCACTCTTTAGCCTCGTTAACACTCTTTCCAGTTCAATAAAAAAATTCCACCTCTCCCCCCACGTGAATTTTACATTAACCCAAGAAAATAAGAAATTAATAAGCTCTTAGACCAGAAAAATAATTTTCGCTGGCTTTATGTTATTTTGGTTTTTGCAACTATTTCTTTTAATCGTGCATTTAAAAAAATTTGAACGCCGTTCATTTCGTAGATGCATGTAGAATGCCTCTATTTTGATTTTAACATTTGATCCTCAGTTATCAAAATGAGATCCACCAATGAGGAGCATAACGCATCGATAAAATCCGAGTTACTCGCATGGCGAGTTAGCACAATCTTTAAAAGTGTCCAAATCAACCAGACGTAACAAATGTGCCGGAAAATGTTTATCGGTAGACATGACGCTTGGCACAGGGAAAAATTGAAAGCCGAAAGCCGAAAGCCAATGAAGGGTGACTATAATTTTCTAGCGAAACCCCAGCCTACCCGTCCAAGGTGTAGCAATCAAGCATGGTTTATAAATATAGAACAGCTGTGGGTTGCTTATGCTCCTTGAAGAGCATATGCATTAACAGTGTCCGAAAATCTACAACCTCATGATTTTCACCTTGTTTTTGCGCCTTTAATCAAGCCGGGCATCCCGTGGAAACGTTCTCTTAATAGGAAATTGTATGTCGATCCTGAATACGCAACGTATGCTACTCGGCATTGGTGGATGACAATGTTGGATATGGAAAAAATAAAATCCGTTTCCAATGTCTACAGCCAAACATTAGATCTTGTTTTTGCTAATGTAAGCTCAATAAGTTACCATGATGTATCTGAAGCAGCTAAAACCCTGACAAACGCCGACGAACATCGTCCTTCATTGCTTATTAATCTGTGGTTTCCTTCTCTTGTCAGATTTAGCGTACTGGCAGATGGAAGAGATTTCGATTCTCATTGTGAAGGTTTCCTGGACTGAATCACGTTCTGCCGTAAACGAAGTAGCAAAATTGTTCAACCAAACTATGATTTCTATGTTTTGTACGTATGTTCCCAAGTCTAAAGTGAAGCATGAACCTCCAAAGAGAGTGAGAGAGAGCTTCTGCATTGTAGAAGTAAAGACAAAACTCTAAAAAGTTCTGGTCGTATGTAAACGAAAAACCTGATTTAATCCACCTAGTGGTGAAAGGAACCTTTGTTATAAGACCGTGCTATTTGAGATAGAAATCGACAAGTCTTCGGAAAATAATTCATCTATTGGAGTTGTGCGTTGATTTACATAAAATTTTTGGAAACTGAATAAGTTTACAAAATTTGAACGAAATAGAAGCACCGTAAAACGGGGTAACATTGATCATTGGGGGTAACATTGATCAGTTCAGGAAAGTTGGCAGTATTGTTGGCGCATTTTCACTTGTTTATGCGAATGGTCCATTTGATCAATGTTACCCTGTTTTACGGCACTTATAAATTTTTATAGTTCTTTTTCTTATGAAATTGCTGAGTAAGTTGTTACTAATGTGGATAAGTGCAAGTAGAAGTAAGTTGTAAGAAGAAATATTATTCTTTAACATATACATTGCGTAGTAAAGGTCTAGTTTATGGGTTTTTGAACTATGCATAATTTCCTGTCATGCCATTCTATTTGATTCACATCAATAAAGTTTTCTTGAATAAATTTCATCAATTTTTATTAACCTTCGGTTACTCACGCTGTTGTATTATTATAAAGTTACAAATTGTTGTTTAACTAACGTATATTCTTCAATAAACTTGCTATGAGCAAAACGTCAGAATTATTCAATGCTTTAAATTGTTAGGAAAACAGATCAGCGTAAACCACAGAACAGAAACGAAGCAAGCAGCATGTGAGGTGTACCGCAATTGACCCCAACTGGAATTTTCTCTAGTTTCTTCATATGGAAAAATGGTGTCCACATGCAGCAAAACTATCAGCAAATGTAAAATGTTTTAAATGTATCCGTCTGTTGGTAGTGGAGTAATTCGCGGCCAAAATCAAGGTATTTTCTATAATCAAAGCTCTACAGTTTCTAAACAAGCAAACATAGACGTATACTATATTCAGCAAAGTTGTGCATGTTTACTATTTATACAATTTTGTAATACACCAAAAAGTCAAACAACAATTACAAAAAGAGCTAAAATAGAAAAACTGCTTTTACAAATGCATATACAATAAATAAGATTTCTCTATCTTCGCTGAAGAGATAGAAGGTTACTGTCTTCAGCAAAATTTCTTGTAATAATATGCTCTAAAACTTTGCAGAACACACAATGTGTTATATTGAAACTGAAGAAAAATAATTTTTTTATTTCACTTTTAGGGGGATTAATCAAAATTTAAATTCTACCAGACAATAGAGCATTTAATTTCAAGAAACTCTCCCAAAGGTTCGATAAACTTAAAACTAAGTTTTCCTAGTCAAAACTCTAGTACGCACGTTTTCTTTGGTTTTGGGCTATTGTGCGCGCGAGTAACCGTGTTACAAAAGTTGGCGCGAGTGTTCGAGGGTTAATATGTTTAGACCGGTAAAACCAATTCTTATAAAATTTTGCATATATATTCGTAATGTCAAAACCTCTCGTTTGCTATTAAAATAATTGAAATTAGGTAGATTATCTTGGTTAAAATCATTATAAATTATTGTTAATTTTGGCATATTGTATACGACTGCTCATAACTTTCAAATTAACCATCCAATCAAAAAACCATTCAATAGTGAATTATCCGGCTATATTACCTGCCAAATGAAACTAATAGTGCACAAATCGGTTTGACCATCTCTGAGCAACAGGCGATCATTTGAACCTTGTCAAAAGTGTTTTTTGAAGGCTAACTTTTAAACCACTTGTTTGTTTTCAATAAAACTCGGCATAAAGTTTAGCAATAGTAAGATTTTTCATTTGGTCGTTGGATTTGGATCGTTGAAATCGGTTACGTGGTTCCGGAGAAAATCGTGTTACGTAGTTTTCACATTTTTACTTATAACTTTCAAACGAAAAGTCGGAACACGAAACAATTCAATAGTGATATCCTCCATTATAATACCTTTCAAACAAAAGTAATAGCAGACAAATCGGTTCAGCCATATCCGAGAAATAGGCGATAGAAAATAAGCAGCGCACACACACATACACACAGACATTGCTCAATTCGTCGAACCCTATCGGTTGGTATATGTGACTCGGCCCTTCGGGCCTTAGACCAATTCCTAAACCTATGTTATATAGTATAACAAAGGCAAAACATAAGGAGAGGCGTCTTCCAGTTAAGATGTTTCTCGGAGAGCAATCTAGCAGACTCGAAGATACTTGCGGCTTATTTGCTCTACAGTTCGCCTTCTGACCATTCAAGTAATACAAATTTGTTCGATTTCACTTGATTTTGTATCCAGAATACTAGAAAAGGAGCCCAGCTGGATAATATTTGCACTGACATTAAAGCTGCGTTTGATTGTGTCAATCGTATGTGGCTTTGAAGCCCAAAAGTTAAGGCCGTGTTAATTTCTATTATATTTTATGTTATTTGAATGAATACAAATCTGCAAAAATCATCTTTTGTGTTTACGCATATGTTTTTATAGAGCACGTAAATATTATAAAACTTACAAGGTGTTGATAAAGTAAATTAAACGGAGCCGGATCCGATGATAAATTGTGCTTCGATCGGAATACATCATATGCTATAACACACGTCGATCGGGACGTTTCTGATCGGAACGAGCCCGATCGGAATGCAGAATCGAGGCGAGTATTCTAATTTTTTAAAGAACTAGGTCGCGAAAAACCCGGCGAAATCTCCAATATCCAAAGATTTTGTATTGCATTGACTCGATTTCAAGCAAATAACTAATCCAAGAGTTTGCCCGGTTTACTAAAACGAAGGTTGTTTTTGTAGTTGTGGTCCAATGAGTGATAGCGGATTGGACAGCAAGCGTCTGCCCGGTATAATTCAAACGATATTTTCTACAATCATAATTTTGGCGAGACTGAATCGAGATACGGTTCTAAAATTGAGTACTTTTTCAAAATGTACTCCCTCGAGCAGCACGTTCCTCGTGATTGACAGATTTTTGCCCTTTTATCTAAGCCCGGTTTACTAAAATGAAGGTTGTTTTTGTAGTTGTGGTCCAACGAGTGATAGCGGATTGGACAGCAAGCGTCTGCCCGGTATAATTCAAACGATAGTTTCTACAATCATAATTTTGGCGAGACTGAATCGAGATACGGTTCTAAAATTGAGTACTTTTTCAAAATGTACTCCCTCGAGCAGCACGTTCCTCGTGATTGACAGATTTTTGCTTCCTTTGTAGAGTACATGTGTTTTAATTAATAGAAGGTTGCCAATTTGAGAGCTGTTTCACTAATAAATTTTACGTGCTACTGAACTGTAAACCATATTACATTTTCAAAGGTTTTGATATCGTGGCTAGCCACGACGGGTCAACCTAGTTAAAATTATAGTTTATTTATAACTGGTTTTTCAAACACCGAAATTGAACTTTTAACTTAAGCGTCATTTTCAATCTGCGTTGTAAGTTAGACGCACCTTTTTATAAATAATGTTTTGGTCCCACGCTTTGGTAAAAGTACTGTTAGAAAAACAGTAGGTAAACATAGTTAGTATATCAAAAAGTTACACACAGAAACTAGTTGTTTAATTTGATAAACGGCACTAACTATATGAGTCGAAATAAAGGCGGAACTTCAGAGCATCTGGGCCATTAACATGACTTATGAGAGAGCAAACAGTTTGTGGGTACATTCTGCCGACACATAACCGATGTTAAGTGAATCTGGAAAGGCAAAGTTGATATAATTAAGGTAACCTGCTACTGGGAGTGAAACAATAAAGCGTTATAGTGTAACTAATTCTTATGATAGTTTCACTATTCGGTCTGTCGTCTATGTGTAAGCGGAAGAGAGGAGACACGAAGAGAATCTCTCATTTGCAGATACGTCGAAATGAAAAAGTACCCGAGAAATTACGTGAAATTAAGAACGTGGTAACTGAGTTTAAGCACAAAGCACAAAATAGAAGGGATAATAATGTTGTGTTAACACGGCTTTGCATTGGGCACACGCAACTCACTCATGGTTATTTGTTGGAGAGAAGTGAAGTGCCAAAGTGTAGAAAATGCAACGATATATTATCAATAAAACACATCATAGTGGTCAAGGATACGATGACGAACGATTGGGGCGAATGACCGTTCTACGGTTAAAACCTCTTAAAAAAAGATGACGAACGTAAGAGATACCCGAACGTAATACTGATACCTGATAGTACAAATGTTCGAGAAGCCTTAGCTAACAGTGAAGAAAGAATCGAAAAAGTACTGGATTTTTTTAAAATTATTAATTTATATAGCCTTATTTAGTAATTAATCAGCTGTTAGTTAATTCAGGTATAGGTAATTGTAAATAAATTGTAAATTTGCTTTCCAAGACCCGAACGATCAAAAGTTGAAGGGTCTATAAATAAATAAATAAATAATAATAATAATAAAAGTATAGGAATCACTCTAAAAACCGAATTTCGAAAGGAGGCCTAGCGAGCCGAGTGTCAGTGCCATTCGACTCAGTTTCGAAAACTATGCATTTACTTCGCGACAAAATAGTAAAGAAATGACATTGGACCTCAGTCACTCGCGACCTCCTGTTATCATTAACCCTCAATTAATGACCCCTAGCCTTGACAAGATTCTCGAGTTCCAGTTTCGAACTGTTCCTTTTGATATATCATCAAAAGGAACATATCGTGTTATTTTCATAAATTTTACGTAAATTGAAACGTTTAAATAACAATTTTTATTTTTATAACCGGGTGCTCTGACTGCTCGAATTTTGTCGGATTTTCGGTTAATCAATCTAGAGCTAATTTGTTCATTGATGATTGTTTTGCATGACTCTGTTCAATGTTCCTCGAAAAAGTTCTAACAATATTTTTGTCGAGCTCAACATTTAGGCGATTTCATTAACTGTGCACTACGAATTGTTTGGTGCTTTCGTTAGGCAACACGGATCGATTTCGTGATGACACGATGAGATTTATCGCTATTTACTTGCAGTTAATATTTTCTCCCGCGTCTATCGACTGATACTCCTCAAGTTTTCGAGCAAAAGATTCAGAAGTTTACATCGATTTTCATGTGCACTTGGTTTCGACGAACCGAAAATGAGTTACAGGCTGATTTGTGTATTTTGGACAGGCTAAGGAATCATTTCGATAGAATAGGAAATATCGCTATGAAACAGACATAAAATTGAAATGTTTGACAGTTGGTAGGTATATAGACTGCAAGCCAATCTATCCAATGAGGGTATACGGATAAAAAATAAATACAGATACCGTGGACGTACCATATTCTGCGCAGTTAAGACATTTTTATGATTCTTCCGCTATTCTAAGTATTCTAGATTTAAATTAACAACGTGGATAGCAGCAACGTGTAGCGCTACGGCCTATAATATCTGGTAAAAAATATGGGAATTATAAGTCGACCAACAATTGAGTTTATTTTTCGTTTTGTAAACTTATCCACGGAGCCTAATTCTGCGCACTTTCTTGCCCATGTTCCTAATTCTGCGCATGTTTGCTCCTAATTCTGCGCCTTCAAAAAGTGAAAATAAATACTCCTGCCATGCTGTTTATGTCTTTATACGCTGAAAGCACACCAAAAAATCCGGCATTAGCCACTACCCAAGCAGGAGCAAAGAGCAAAATGATATCAAAATGTTTTATGGAAATCGAATAACTCGTATCAAAATTTGGTCTTGTTTTGGCTGACATAGTTGGTAAAATAACAAAAAATAATATCAAAATTTTGCTCCTTTAAGGCCAAAAGAATAACTACTTGTGTTATTTGAATAACAAAGCAATGACTGTATTGAGAGGTTAGAATAACATATTTTAGTATTATTAAGGTATTGAATAACAAATGCAGTAGCATATGAGGTATTAAAACTTCATTTTATAAAATATTTATAATCTAAAATCTTTTTAATCAATAAATTTTTACCTTTGTTATAGTATATAACAAAGGTTTAGAAATTGGTCGAAAAACACGAAACTGATCCGAGGCCCGGAGGGCCGAATCACATATACCAATTGATAGAGCTCGACGAACTGAGCAATGTCTGTGTGTGTGTATGTGTGTGTGTATGTGTGTGTGTGTGTGTGTATGTGTGTGTGTGCAGCTTATTTTCTATGGCCTGTTTCTCGGATATGGCTGAACCGATTTATGCGTTATTAGTCTCATTTGAAAGGTATTATTGCCTAGTATATCACTATTGAATTGCTTCGTGGTCCGATGTTTCGTTTAAAAGTTATAAGCAAAAATGTGAAAACCACGTGACACGATTTTCTCCGGAACCACACAACCAATTTCAATGATCTTAGTACCAAATGAAAGCTCTTGCTAAATTATAAAAATTTTCAGGAAGTTTTATTGAAAACAAACAAGTAGTTTAAAAGTTATGCTTAAAAACGTGTTTTGACAAGGTAATAATTATCGCCTGTTTCTCAGAGATGGCCAAGACGATTTATGCGCTATCAGTCTCATTTGAAAGGTAATATAGCCGGATAGATCACTATTGAATGGTTTTTTGATTGGACTTTTAGTTTGAAAGTTATGAGCAATTGAAGTTACACATTAAAATTTACAATACTTTATAGCGATTTTATCCAAGATAATTTATCTAGTTTCAATTGTTTTAGTATTAAACGAGAGGTCTTAACACTGTAAATGTATTTACCAAATTTCATAAGGATTGGTTATACTGGTCAAAAGATATTTAAAAATGACTGATGAAATTTATTCTAGAAAACTTTAATAACCAAACCTTTAATGGCATCAAACCTCAAACACAGAATAATATAGTAAAAATGTGTAATTTTTCAACGGGTGTTTCTTTGCAGCAGTTAATTAATAAAATATAGCACATTTTCTTACACTTTTAGGGTGACCGTGAATGCACCTAATAGGGTGACACAAATTTTTGTTTTTTAAACGCGTCCAAAAAAATAGCGTCTTCACAAAAATTCTAGAACACACTAAAATAAGCAACTTTGCTGCATATAGTAACTATCTATCTCTTACTGGTTGCGAAATTTAAAGATTTGTTTAAAGAAACCACTTTAAAATCAAGCAAAGCAAATCCATGGCTGTAAACGTTCTTCAGAACTTGACCCTTCTTTATCGACAGACTTCGCAGCCGGTTATTAGAGTACGGGAAAATTACGGGGCTAGGGCAAAGATCCTATTAACTATGTAGCGGCACCAATCAGTCGAGATTCGAACATACGACGACTGGCTTGTTAGGCTAGCATTGTACCCCGAAGCTAACAGCCACTTTAAAATCATTTCTGCTCAAAAAATTCTGTTCGCGATGTTTTCATTGCTTTCCTATGTTCTATAAATTTATTTAGTAGGATAAAATACACTCTGAAGATTGTTTATCGCAAGGATGCTTATGGATGATAACTAGCACAGCGTTAATAAACAGTTGAATTAAGTTCCGAAGACGTGTCGATTTCTGTATGATCATTCACCTTACTGGACACCGCAGTCTAAAAGTGCGACTGGCACAAAAAGTGCGACAATGCGAATGCTGTGAATAAGAAAGAGAAAGACTGACAACTGCAATGTTGCTGTTTTGTTTTGTCATATGCAATGGCATTAGAGAAAATAATCTGGATTAATCCAGGTACAGCTGCAAAGCACAATGCCGAATTTAAGATTATTGCTTTCTGACCTAAAATAAACAATCTGACAAAATTTGGTTCAAATCCGTGAAGGTCGATTACACGGTTATCGGATATTTTGCATGTGTTGACTCTAATAGATAATTTTTAGATTTCACATCTAAATAACTTGAGAACGGCTGGACCTAAGAAACAGTTTATATAAGAATTTAGTTCAATGTGATGCCAGTTTTATGAAAATTACAAATTCAAATACAAATCAAAAATAATATTTTAGCTGGAAATGCCCATATCAAATGACATATAAGATAGTATAACAAAGGTTCCTTTCACCACTAGGTGGATCAATTCGGGTTTTTTTTATGAAATATATCGAATGTCATTTTAGTAGGGTCAAAATAAGATACGATAACAAAATCAGTTATTAAACTCATCTTACAACCACTGTTTAAAATATCTACTCAATAACAAAATGTGTTATCATTGTATCTCCATATCCATTCAATAACAAAATATAGCATTATAACACAGTTTGATATTGTTTTTATATTATTTTGCTCTTCGCTCCTGCTCGGGTAACATAATTAAATCCATGATCCGGCCTTCTTGTGCTGTCCGGGGTGCAAAGGAATATTGATATCATTTTCATTGCCTCACTTTAAATATTTTATTCTCGATAACGTGAAGGGCGTATTGATTCGGGTTTTCTGCATACTGAACATTAGACTTTAGACTAATACTAAAAATTGTGTTTTCATATAGAAACCACTTCCCCACTCTCTGACAGCACCATGAGGTTGGACATTAAAAAAAATAGAAGATATGTTTCCTGAATTGGCGCTCGTAGGTTCGGACCCCGAGACACAGCACAGCAGGTTAAAGATTCTACTTGCATTTTTATGCCTCTATACCTCAGTCATTTGGGTGAGGTTGCGTATTCTTTCGCGATTTCTTCGTAGGATACATTACTGCGCAGAATTTGGAACAAGAATAAAAAATCTGTGCCTAAGTCTGCGCATTATTGCATCGCATTTTTCTAAGGAAAGCAATGCATGCAATCACTCTTTTTGTCTAAAACATGACTAAAACTAATTATTCTTTCTAATTATACTGGGTAATTTGGTCATTGCAAAGAATTTTGATCATAAATTTGTTACTTTTCTAGAAGGACAATCTTAGCGTTGCTGCTAACGACGATGTTTTCTATCATATAAAATACTTTCAGTTTCACGTTAAATTATTTCGTTCTCAAATGTTATGGCCGTTTGTGAATAATGGCGTAATATTCAACAGACATTTATAAAAAAATAACGCAATGATCATAGTTATGCACAATGTTAAAAAATACTTATATAAAGAAAAATGCGCAGAATTAGGAGCGGTGGTAGATTTCCAAAAAAATGATTTTGTGTACCTTTGCATTCTATTATTTTGGACATCCTAGATATATTTTGGACATTGTTCAAAATATATTTTAGACATCATTCATGGCCATACCTATATTTTGAACATCTGATAAAATGCCCAAAATGAAAATTTGTTATACTTTCAAATAGGAAGGATTCGACACCTATCCTTACTATTTGAACTATTCGACTTATTTAATACAGCAATGACTTGATTTTATCACCCCTGCCCCCATTCAAAACCAACTTTTTTTTGTTAATAATTTTTAATAAAATGTTATATTCTACGTTTATCGCTTTTAGAATATTTCATATTCTTTCGCCATAATTGGGACGCTATGAAATCTTGCAATTTACTATTGTTCCATTCATACCAAATATTTTTTAGCAGGCTTTGTTTTTCAAAAAACTTAGTGTCCGAACATAGAGGTTGTCCGACCAGAGAGGACTTCTCTCTAGATAGAAATTTTCTCAATGCTACGCTGATATATATGCAATCCTGAACTCAACTCAACGTCTTCTTGTATTTGTTTTAACATATGATATTGAACTTCGGAAATGATTCTATTTTTAAGAATGCTGTTCAAATGGCTGCTGTCATCCGGATGGTATGAAAACTGGTTGAAGTTTGTTCACTATGCGGCGCTAATATATAAGTGTATGTACTTTTCTCGTGATCATGACCAAATTTTTGATATCTGGGTTTGATGTTTTATTACAAAAGCTTGCAAGCTGTGACTGGGTTGTCTCCCGATTGATATCTTTGAGAAACTGTTTGTTGGTAGCTTATAGCCACTTTAACAGCTTGTGTCATTCGTGACTTCTGCGGGGTTGGGATTAGAGCACCGGTCCTCAACGTGAGAGGCGTGAATACCACTACCACTTACCACTACACCGGGACTGACCCCTTTTGAGAAATTTGTACATATGACTGGGGCTATTTGTGGCCAAATTATTGCAAAATTTGCTTATGGCATAACACTGTCTTCCTGGAAGGTGTTGCATCCGAAAAGATTGTTTAACTGACTGAGGCCTTCCAGAAATTGTAAAAACTTATATTTTTTCACTGCGCATCGCTCTATTACTTAAACAGTAACATCTATTATTTGAACAGTTTTATTGAAGACCGTAACTGACTTAACAACACAAGATATAGCGTTTAGAAGAAGCTCACATATCACCAGTTTCGCATAGTGAGACAACCCAAAACTGTTTTCCATACTATTCGGAAGTCCACAGTCACTTACACAATTGTTTCGAAAACAGTACCGTGACCGTACCTAATTCTGCGCAGCTCCTAATTCTGCGCATTTTTCTTTATATAAATATTTTTTAGCATTGTGCATAACTATGATCATTGCGTTATTTTTTTTATAAATGTCTATTGAATATTACGCCATTATTCACAAACGGGCCATAATATTTGAGAGCGAAATAATTTAACGTGAAACATAAAGTATTTTTTATGGCAGAAAACATCGTCGTTAGCAGCAACGCAAAGATTATCCTTCTAGAAAATTAACAAATTTATGATCGAAATTCTTTGCAATGATCAAATTAGCCAGCATAATTAGAAAGAATAATTAGTTTTAGTCATGTTTTAGACAAAAAGAGTGATTGCATGCACTGCTTTCCTTAGAAAAATGCGATGCAATAATGCGCAGATTTAGGCACAGATTTTTTATTCATGTGCCAAATTCTGCGCAGTAATGTATCCTACAAAGAAATTACTAAAGAATACCCAACCGCACCCAAATGGGTGAGGTATAGAGGCATGAAAATTCAAGTAGAATCTTTAATTTGCATTGTTTGGAATCCTGTGCTGTGTCTCGGGGTCCGAACCTACGAGCGCCAGTTCATGAAACCATGTCTTCTATTTTTTTTAATGTCCAACCTCATGGGGCTGTCAGAGAGTGGGGAAGTGGTTTCTATATGAAAACACAATTTTTAGTATTAATCTAAAGTGTAATGTTAAGTATGCAGAAAACCCGTATCAATTGGCCCTTAACATTATCGAGAATAAAATACTTAAAATGAGGCAATCAAAATGATAACAATATTTCTTTGCTACCCGGACAGCACAAGAAGGCCGGATCATAGATTTATTTATGGTAATAGCTAATGCCGGATTTTTTGGTGTGATTTCAGCGTATAAAGACATAAACAGTATGGCAGGAGTATTTATTTTCGCTTTTTGGGTGCGCAGAATTAGGAGCAAACATGCGCAGAATTAGGAACATGGACAAGTGCGCAGAATTAGGCACCGTGGATAAGTTTACAAAACGAAAAATATACTCAATTGTTAGTCGACTTATAATTCCTACATTTTTTGCCAGATATTATAGATCGTAGCACTACACGTTGCTGCTATCTACGTTTTTAATTTAAATCTAGAATACTTAGAATAGCGGAAGAATCATAAAAATGGCTTAACTGCGCAGAATATGGTACGTTCACGGTACATCTCCAAATAGTCAAAATTACAAGATGTTATATTTACAAGAATTTATGTATAGACTAGTGCAATGTAAAGACAAAAATTTAAAACTATTTTTTTCTATCCGGAAAGTCTAGATCTGCTAAACATCTTTGCCGAAGACACCATACTTCTAAATAAGAATCACGGGTTATTTCAATTCGAAACTAATTAGGTCAATTTCCATAATCTATGTAAGTAAGGCTGTTTTTGTAGCATTGTTATTAAGGGGATTGTTGTATAAGTGATTTTAGATTGAAACCACCAACTTTCCCGTCACCAACGATTTTCAATTTGTCTTGCTGCATATAATTTTATCATGCACTTTTCTTAAAACTACTTAGGTAGTCTTTGTGCTAAAAGATCTGTAAATAGTTACGTAGGCATTTCTCTATATCATATCGGTTAAGAGATATTTGAGCATAAAAAATTATATCTTTGAAAATCCTGAAAATGATAGTAGTGCCACTGCCAGGGGGATTGGTGTTACAATGATTTATAGAATTATGGTGCATTCAAGTAATGATGTACCAAAATAATTCGCGCTGCTGCTTGGGATTAGTGAATGACATCAAATCGGCTTTTCATTCATCAAAAGCCAAGATGATGTCCAAAATATATGTTTGCCTTTTTTTTTCTAAATATATTTTGGATAATACTCTATTTTAAATTTTAAATGATTTTTAGGGATTAGTAACGAACATAAGCGTGAAGTTAACTGATATGGATAGAATAAGATAATAACTTTTGTGAAATATACTGTATATCGAAATTTATAACAAATTTAAGATTAAGTGGTTTGCTGCGATTCTTGTTGCTCCACGTTGAAAATTAACAGCAAGCTGCGACAAGTTTTGGTTTCGAAAAAATATCCACAATTGCAAAGTAATTCGCCTTGAAAAGTTATTTAAACTTGAGGCTTAGAGCTGTCCTAGTCGTTTTGGATAATTAGACCAGGATTTCATATGTTAAATACCGTGTAATAATTGGTAATACATACGTAACCTGTCCAAAATATATGCCTGTCCAAAATATATGATTCACCCTATGTCATTTCTTCTACAAGCTTCTTTAAAAAATTAGCGATTGGCGACCATCCCATATCTCTTTTCCAATCCCCGGAAAATTTTCTTTTCTGATACAACCACAGAACGGATTTCGAAAGAACTTAGCTAGGACCTAATCGCTAATTCGTCAATTGCTGATATTTTTTGATACGCGACTTAACATATATTACTGACTAGCAGTAGCCCGCGTGCATCGCCTCGCGTCTAATTGAGAGCGAATCGGTGGTACTCAACCTAATTTGCTATAACTTTGACGAAAGAACTTTTTTTGCTGTGATAATCTAGATTCACTATAACGGAGATAACCAGAATGTATGACCATATGGCGCCCTGCCAGGGTTTGCCTGGTTATGAAAATAGAAACGATTGTCGTGAAGGTTTTCAAAGTTATTGAAAAAAATTAATTGATAAAAAAGTTACGGCCATTTTAGTGAATTGTTCGATGATGTACACCATAGAGAGGTTAAGGACCTGCGGTAGTTAATCCTGCGGAAAGTTTGAAGTATTCGGAAAGTAAGTTTGGCGACCATTTTTGTGAGTCTAGCTTCTTTCTGCCGATTATTAATGTGCCTTAGGAGGAGTTTGAAACCCCTAACACCGCCCCACACTACACCCATGAAATCACTGAGTGTAATTGTTTTATTTTAACATTATTATATTACATGCACTAAAACTTGAACTAAACGCGGTATTTTTACTACATGTACATAGCAAATTGTCAGTCTTTGGCTGAGGCCGATGGCGGCGCATCTCGCCATGACTTAAAAAAAGCATCATTTGACCCTATGGCAGAAATAGACACGGGGATAAACAATGTGAGTCTTATTGTATTCTTATCGTGATCTTCAAGACCTATTTTGGTCTAAAATGCCATCATAATAGTGTAATAAAACCCAAATTGTTACTTGGGATGAAAAGTAATGTTTGAAACAGCAGCACCCGTGCCAGTGTATTCTGATACAACAACAAAGGGAGATTGCATTGTGTGCTTTTGTGTCAACCCGCAGTATAGTAAAACTCATATATTAACTGCATCATTAACCAAATACAGTATTGTTCCGATTATATCTGCCCCTCCGTGAATTTTAGGCTGATGTAATTGGAAAACTGATATGATCGGAAAATTTTGTTTTGTTCAAAGTATGCCAAGTTTACTAATAAATAAAATTAAGATAAGATATGTCTGTACTGCCTTGGCGGAAGACTTATATATAGCAAATAAATTATGTTCTTTTTTTCATTATTATGTCATGTATTATGTCATATTATGGTCATGTTTCTACATATTAGGGTGATTAAAAAAAAGTTTTAAATGCGTACCAAAAATACGATGTCTTTACAAAAGTTGTAGAACAAAATTAAAATAAGTAACTTTGTCGAATATAGTAATTATCTATCTCTTATGGTTGTCGAAATATAATGATTTGTATATAAAAATCACTTAAAAAGCACTTTTTAATATAACTAACTTTTCAGGCTACAATCAGATACAGACAACTGATACTTACTTTTACAGGTTTATTGTTGTACATTTATGTGTTAGTTATTTGATCTGCCACCAATTACCACCATGAGAAATATTAGAGCTCAAAGAAATACTATTTTTCCCGAAAAATCTTAATATCTCGGAAAGTTTAGAAAATAATCTATAATGATGTTCTACTAAAACGTGGATTTTAGTAAGATAAATAACTTTCTAATAACACTACGAACACGTAAAAATTGACCAGAATAAGTTAGGGACAAAAAACTGTTTTTAGGGGTTTGTCAACAAATAATGCTTCTTAGCTAATTTATATGAAGAGATACAGTTATGATGTCTTTGACAAAGTAGTTTGTATTGACATTTATTACATTTTTGCTGAACACATCAAACATGTATCTTGAATAGGGGAGAGTAGTCAACAGTGAGACAACAGGAACAGTGAGTCAACGGGAATGGCTACGTCGTAAAACATTCAAGATACATGATATTTTCATGCAAAGTCAAGTTTGTGAACATACATTGCATAATGTAGTTTGAGAAAAATTTGTTGATTTTTTAACATATTTTTCAACAAAAATTAGCTTTGGGGGTGTCAAATTAAATTTTGTTGCAATCATTTTCAAGTGATTTTCAACAACAAAATACATATAAAATTAAAATTAAAATTATTGCATGGCATCACATACTAATAACAGTAAATATTTGAAAAAATATGACAATCGAATTGTTTGCTAACTCCACTAGTTCACTATTTTTCACAAAACATTCCTATTGGCATCGATGAGACACAGAGTCGAGGGTAACACTGAGACATAACTTTTGCCATGCAAATTTTTTTTAGGTTCAATTGCAAATCAATCCTAAGGAATTGACTGTAAATGAATTCTGAAGTGTAAGTTAAAAGTCAGATGTCCAGGATTTGTCATCTATATGAGCATAAATGTATGTGTGAAAATAATCGGAATTTTCAATCATACCCATAATAATGTATGCTTTATAGACACAATAAGCAACACGACACAATAAACATGTCCCTTGCCATAAGACGTTTTTGCCTTTCTACTATACGAAAATATAGTACACTCGGAAAACCGAAAATCGAAAGAAGGCTCAGCGGAACGAATGTCAGGTACCATTCGACTCAGTTTCGAAAACTGAGCATTTTCTGTGTGTGTTTGTGTGTGTGTGCGTTTTCTCGGAGATCTGGACCGATTTTAATGATCTTAGTATCAAATGAAAGGTCTAGTTGTCCAATTGTTCGCTATTGCATTTCATATTGATCGGACTGATCAGATTTTAGTTCAAAAGTTATATATAAAAATACGAAAAATACCAGGCCTCATTTTCTCATAGGTCCCTGACCCGATTTCAAAAATACTGATTGCATATGAAAGGGGAGTCTTTCAAACCCTTAACTTCCAAATTTCATTATGATTGGCCATATAAAAATATTTAAAACATATTTTTGTAGCATATAAGTAATAATCCAATGAGAAATATCCTACAATTTATCATTAAAAGTTACTGTTGAGATCTATCAAACGAAATCAAGTTATTGATAGTCGGACGATTCATTCAAAAGTTATTCAAACTTTAACACTTAAGCACCGTATATTAAACCGTTCAAACGTGTAAAATCAAAATATATCAATCAAATGTCGATTTTGTTCAATGTATGTGTGTATGTATGCATATATACGTGCATGTTTGTATGTATGTATGTGTGTATGTGTATATATCAATGCATGTATTTGTATGTGTTTACGATTTGCAATTTTGAAATTTGCATTGACATACAAGAAAAGTGAGAAACATGTCAGTTGTCTGAAGTTTTTGGAGCGTCTTAGTAGAATATGAAACATGAAATTATAGAAAAAAAAAATTTTCTGATTAAATTCCACTATTATTATTCAATCGCGACAGATACGTATTTCGCCTACGACTTGCAGGCTTCGAAAACAGACACTGAATCAATAGATACTAGAGCTTATAAATTTGAAAAATAGGAAGAAAAGATTGCTAGTAATTTTGTACAAAGTCTTGGGTCATGTATCATGTTTTAATAAATAGATCATAAATGACAAGCACTAGAAATCATATCGATCATATTTTCCATTCTCAAGCATGTTTATAGCGCTTCTAATTTTTTGATCTCATACCGTTTTCTAAGCGCTCTTACGGGCTATAATAACAATGCGACCAAGCTAATGACTATTTTTTCATGAAAGTACATTCAAAGGAAGCTCAAGTTTTAATTTTCATGCAAAAATAATTATCTGAAGGAGCGCCAACTAAGAAAAAGTTCAATTTTCCTTTTTCGTTTTTCATATCTAATGCTCTATACTCTGTTATTTTTTCAAATTCAGAAAAATTGCAAAATTGAAGTCAAGTAAACTCATATTAAAATTTTGAGGCTAATCATTTTATTCTAGATATCCGTTTCCTTCAAAAGTACAAGTACATGGAGTTTGAACTAAATCGGAGCACTCTTTATCGTGGAATTGCTAAGTGGGTACACCTGATACTCGGTTGATCAAAATCGGGGTATTAGACTTTTCCGGTCCAAAACTCAAATTTTTTTTTCAATATGTTTCTAAATAAATGATTGAATTTATTCAAATTCGTCTAAATAACGAGGAACAGGAGCCCTTAGGCACTATTTCAAAAAGAACATGCCGAAATCGGAGTATGAAATATGAAAAGGGTACAGGTGTACCCAGTTGATTAATTGAGGGTTAAGGGGATTAATCACATAATGGTTCCTGTCAAATGAAAAGGTTTTTTTAAACCAAGAAATATTGCTAAAGACACCATATGCGAAAAATCTCGCGTTTCGGCGTAATCTCACGCGATTACGTACTTCGTTGTTTGGACCATTGTCCAGCCTAGCCCATAAAGGTTTAAAACGCCTGAAACACTTATTTGGTTGTTTATATGACCTCAAAGGAATCAATAAATAACTTAAAAGGAACAAACAAAAAACTATTATTGGGGCTGATATAAAATCGGAAAAAAGCTGATATAATCAGGAGCAAATATAATCGGGTGTAGATATAATCGGGGGCTGATATAATCGGAGCCATATTGTACTGTTTTAAATACTGCAATGAAACTTATCAAGCGGCCTAAACAGATTTTTTCCCGGTCATGATTATTCTAAATATGGATTATATAGAATGAATCTAGAAAACGAGTGTACAGTGTGACACATATATATTCGAACAAAAATCATTTTATGCTTGCAACGGCATATAAGGTACCCCGGGGCAAGTGGGAATACGGGGTAAGTGGGAACGGAGCTCATAACTCTCTTCAACCTCACTTTCTCCAACCGAACCTTTTTAGAAATGAAAGATACAACTCAAACGCATGTATTAAAATTATAGATTATTTATAACAGGCATTCCAAACATCAAAATTGAACTTTAAATTTAAGAGTTATTTTCAATTTGCGTTGTTAGTTAGGCTTAACGTAAAAGTACATATTTTTCTGACAGTAGGTAAACATAATGAGTGTGTTAACAAATTACACCCGAAAACTAGTTATTTAATTTGACAAACGGCATTTAAACATATGGGTCGAAATACGGTCGGCACTTCAAAGCTCCCGGGGCAAGTGGGACGTATTAAAAATGAAGTGTTTCAGCACAAAACTTCCTGTCTTGATACATTTTTTAGATGAACTATCGAACATTTTCAGTTCAATTACATAATATTTATACCAATAAAAGCAAATATCAAAAATTCATCCAATTTTAACTCGAACAGAATAAACAATATTTTCATTCTCACCTTATAGGCTCTCATTGAACAAAAAAAAACTATCAATACGTCAAATATGAAATGGTTCGCATTCTGAACTGATTTTAACCACTCGAGGAGAAATAACCATCAAACTGTCAAATTTTAACTAAAAAGTTAAAAATTTCGCGAAATGGTTCACAGCCTTAGCATATAACAAATTTGTTTATTCAACCCGAAATGAAACGAGATAAATTTTATCTATCACATAGGAGCAAATGAACACCAAAGATTCATCCAATTCCAACCTGGACTGAATAAATAAATTCGCTGTTATAGAAACATATCCTTATCCTCACCTTATGCTCTCATTGAGTAAAACAGCTATCAATTTGTCAAATATGAAATGGTTCGCATTCTGAACTGATTTTAACCACTCGAGGAGAAATAACCATCGAACTGTCAAATTTTAACTAAAAAGTTAAAAATTTCGCGAAATGGTTCACAGCCTCAGTACGAGATAATTACTATTCAAATATGAATTTGCGTAGGACTTGCAAAATTGCTGCAAGGCACAATACATTTTTGTTTTTAAAATATTACTTCGATTTGGGAAATGAACTTGCGCATTTTACCTCACCGGTGCTTATTACTACAGATACCTCTGCATGAACTGTCGCCACCACAATAGATCAAAGAACTGGTCGCAGTGGTCCAAGGTCCCCAACAAGGAAAAAAAAACTGTCGCCAAGTTTAGTATTAGTGTTGCGAAGAAATAAGCTATTTTCCACAGATTTGTAATATATTGTAGTCTTATTGCTATAAAATGCAATTATTTGTTTTAAACGGTAAAAGGTTTTATCTTCTTTTATAAGAGTAAATCAAGTTGTTTAAATTTATTCTTCGTTTTCTTAGCCGTGCCCTTTTATTATTAATTATACGAGTTACTCACCAGCTGTTCTAAACAAGAAGGTAACGTTGCAGGCTACTCATAGCTTCAAAGAACATGCAATTCCTCTTTACATTGCGATAAAAAAACGTCTCTGGAAGTTGGACTAGGAGAGTTCACTTAATTTACCACTTCCATGTTAGTTTCAAAAACAAAAGAAACGATTAAAATATATGTTACAAGTTTAAAATCTAAGGAAAGCATTACTGCAAATATTAGCTACACATAACTAAAAAATAAATTCTGATTTATGTTTTACACTAATACGTTGTTAGTGACGATAGTACTGGAAGAAAATGAAACTGCCATCCCAAGGAATAAGATAATAAGAATCTTATAAAATAAATATATGTTATGTTCCTTACAAAAACAAAAAAAACTAAAACCCAAAAATCCTAATTGAATTTTTTTACCTCCTCTGTGTTTGCATCAATCCACTAAAATAAAATTGAGAGAAAATGAAATGTTTAAATTTGATATAACCTTAAAGCGCAACAATAAAATAAACATGATAAAACGTCAATAGATAAAAAGATTATTAAGTTTGATGACATTAAAAAGTATAACAAAACAGATTTTTTAATAGGATTTAAAAACATTCAAAAAACATTTCTTACGTATTTTTTTCTAACCAAGCCTAACCCGAAAAGGAAAGCCATGGGTATAAACTTCCTGTTGAGAACTTGACCCTTCTTTATCGACAGACTTCGCAGTCGGCTGTCAGAGTACAGGACCATTACGTGGCTAGTGCAACATTCCTACTGACTCTATAGCAGACCCTCCCAGCCGAGATTCGAACATACGACGACTGGCTTGTTAGGCCAGCATCGTACCCCGAAGCTAACTGGGCGGCCCAATTATATGCAATTATCTAAAACTTTTAAAAACCCGTGATTCATCATAATTGATTTCTAATAAATTTATTTCTAATAACAATAATTGTATTAATTCAGGGGTTACTCATTTACTATAAAAACATTAGCCTAACCGTAAGGGATCATGCTACATAAGGACAATTGGCAAAATTCCGTAAATATTATCTTATAACCCAATAATAGTTCTTTTAATATAAAATGCATCTAATGTATCAGGTAAACTAACGAAGGCAAAATAGTCCATTGCATCTTTTAACAAAATGGTGGGATATTTTTTTCCTTTTTTTCGGGTCGCTGAATAGCGTATAAGACTCTGCGCCGGGCCCTTTTGTGATGTCATCAACAAAGTGTCAGGGAGACCTTAAACACCGGTTCTACCTGACGAGACAGGCAATGTCGCCCACTAAAACACAAGTAGAGCCCCAAGCATAACCGACAGCCTAAGCCCGCAGGCGGAGGCGTTCCGGCCCTGCGCGGACTCCACGATCTGATTCTGAAATCTCACTGCCAAAGACCGGAATGTCATATTTCAAATATAATGATGATGATGATTACGACGACGACGATGATGATGATGATGATGATGATGATGATGATGATGATGGTGATGATGATGGTGATGATAACGATGATGATAATGGCGATGAGAGGAAAATGACAGATGTATATGTGATTTGCCCTGAGCATTTTGTACAACTTGAGTTGTACAATGTAGTACAGGTATACCTCGATAGTACGTAGACCTTTTCCTTTTTGCTTTGCTTCGTTTAGCGTACGTATTACCGAATGTACGTACTATCGAATCACAATTTTAGGCTTAGGAGCATTATTGTATTATGCTTAATATTGCATGAAATTGGCAAATTTGCATACAGTATTTAATAAATATAGATTTTAGTGGTATTGATTTAACATAGCAGTTAATTTTTAATTTTTTGAATCAATGATTTTGCCCTTTGTGATACTTGGAATGAAACAAATAAAGTGTTACTGGAAAATGTACGTACTATCGAGGAAAAACGTACGTATTATCGGGAATGCGTACTATCGAGGCAAAATGTACGTATTATGAAGGGTACGCACTATCGAGGGTACGTACTAACGAGGGTACGTACTATTGTATAGTGAAGAAGTTGAGATCTCTTTACCCCGCCTAAGGCCTCGTACAGAGTAAACGCGAATGCGACGCGACGCGACTTCGCTCACATTCGTTTAAATACGCAGCCCTGCTACCGGCGAAAAAGTGCTGCGTATTGAAACGAAAGGGAGCGAAGTCGCCTCGCGTCGCTGTCGCGTTTACTCTGGCGGTACCCTAACACTGGTTGTCCTCAACCGAACACCCAGCATAAATTTTCCAGCACAAACCATCAAAAATAAACCAATAGGAAGACAAATCTCGGACCATCAGTGGTTATCAACTTATCATGGTTTGACCCATGGAAAAAATCATCTCTCATTCCCCGGCATTTATGCAGAGTCCCAAGATAGGTCTACAAAGTAAATTGAGCGGAAGACGTCCTGGGCATTCGCGGAAGTCGACAGAAGCTTTAAAACATAGTCACATCCGTCTCCCAACCCCCGAGGCCAAAGAGCTAGGCGCAATACACTTTACGCGATTATTTTTACGCGAATTTCGGAATTTCTACGTTTTTTTACGCGAGTTTCGGAAATTACGCGTTTTTTACGCGAATTTCGGGAATTTACGCGGTTTCGGTCGCGAATTTTCATGGGTTTTTACGCGAAGGATACGTTTACGAAGCGACTTGAGTGTATTTATAACGGGAATCCGTCGCCAAACCCCAAAGATCACCCGCTATAAATATTAGTACTGTGAATTAAATGTAATATAACATAAGAGTTGACTTAATTTTATCTGCTACCTTAGTACCTCTATCATTGCCCGTAATCATTGTAGAATGCTCGGTATCATCGTAGAAGAATCGGTATCCAAACCGGGTTGTATCCCGCTTATATCCCTTACTAACCCCAAACCCGGCCCCGTCCGACCCAATCCATCCGACATTTTTTGGAGATATTTGTGACAGTTGTGATAAATAGGGATGAGCCCTAGGAACATTCATTTATTAATTATCAGAGATCCCCGTACTGGCCTTATTAAACGGAATAAAAGCACTTTCTGAACAACGCAACAATCACATTTGGTAAATTTATACCCCGAGTCCCATTTGAAATCACTAAATTTAACAAAATGGTGGGATATTACAAGGAAAATAACAGAGATAATTTAGCATACAACATGATTCAAGGCGAGACGGTGTAAATCACTTAATATCGAATGGCATGATCCTACAAAGATACGAACCCACGACCACTTGTTTGTCAAGGCAGATTCGGTAACCTTGCGACTGCATTGCCCCTCATATATGTGAATATATAAATAATATAACGTAAGCGGCTTGCCCGCGATTGCTCTCCCGTTCACCAAAGCTCTCCTGGCCGTTTAAGACGAGTGGCTTAAGCGCCTCCTCTGAAAGAGGACCACTCGCTCGGTTAAGGTTTCCCGGTGCGAAACCTCACCTCAGGGCAGGTTGTGATGATGGGTCCCGAATCGCGCAAAGGAACGGTTGATTTGCACCCCTGGGACGTTAATCTACCCGTGTCTAGATGGTGTCACTATAACATGTAGCGAAGACAACGACCGCCTTACCGGTTCAAAGAAGACAGAACCTATAAATAGAACGTTATCATCACAGGCAAAGATATCCCTTCCCTATCCTTCTCTCTGGTTCCCGCCAGCCATTTATAGCGGGTATGATACCTATTGGCATCATCATCAGCGAGGACGTAGAGTACTTCAACCAACGTGGAACTAGAGGCATACGGAGTACCACAAGATCGGCCTCGATGACCACATGGCAGCGGGTGACCGGTGGACACATCGACTTATCCCGGAAGTATCCGGGTGGGTCAACAGACGCCACGGCGAAGTCAACTTCCACCTGATACAGATTCTGTCAGGGCATGGTTGTTTAAGACAGTATCTGCACTAGTTTGGGCATGCGGAGTCCCCCGCGTGTCCCGAATGAGTGGATGTTGAGGAAACTGCAGAACATGTTTTCTTCATATGCCCACGTTTCGCATGCGCGAGAAGCAACATGATGGCAGTGAGCGGACAGGACACTACTCCGGATAACTTAGTCCAAGGGATGTGTTCCAGTTTGGACGTCTGGGAAGCGGTCAACGCGGCTGCTATCCAGATTGTACTTGAGCTACAAAACCGCTGGAAAGCCGATCAACGGCGAATAAACAGCCTAACTACCATAGTCCAGTAGTTATCTAAGAGGGTGCGTTAAGCA
The DNA here is from genome assembly GCF_943734655.1 of Sabethes cyaneus. Taxonomy (NCBI): domain Eukaryota; kingdom Metazoa; phylum Arthropoda; class Insecta; order Diptera; family Culicidae; genus Sabethes; species Sabethes cyaneus. The sequence goes on from NC_071355.1 coordinate 135,509,672, forward strand.
CAATAGCCCCTCCCTGAAGTAATACCAATAAGGTGATGCCAGGGGGGATGGAGGCTGGAGACTCGAGTAGGGTTTTAGTGGGTCTGGATCCTCACGCCCCATTAAGGGGGTCGGGATACCTAACCCCACTCCCTGAGTTGCCTTCTCAGGTGTCTGATAGTACCGTATCTTCTAAGGTGCTCAGCAGATTTCCCTACTCGTAAAAAACGGTTTGGCAACCGCCCGGGGTAGGTGAAATTTTGCGACTTTGTCGTGACTGCAAAAAATCGGTAAAAACAAGAATATATCTTATACATAAACATGGATTTCTGTCTGTCTGTCTGTCCGGATGTTCCTTATAGAATTAAGAACTACTGAACCAATCGGCGTGAAAATTTGCATGTAGAGGTTTTTGGAGCCAGGAAAGGTTTTAGTGATGGTTAGAGACCCCTCCCCCCACTAAAAGGGGGGGCTCCCATACAAATGAAACACAAATTTCTGCATAAGGCCATTGCAAATCATTTTCAAAGTTTTTGTTACTCCCCCCCTTAGAAATTGGCTTGAAAATCGGGGGGCAAAAAAAAATTTATAGGATGAGTTAAATTTTGTTTTATAAAACAGTCTGTGGGCTCTACAGCCTGAAAAACTCGAAAAATGAGTGTACGAGTTGAGTTAACGCTTCTAGCACGAAATAGAAATGGAAGTGCAAACAGTGGAATTTCCGAAACTCGGACAACACATTTTTTTTTTCGTTTTTGTCTTTTTGTTCGTAGATTTTTGCATGAAAAATAACGTATTTATTAAAAGCAAGAATAGATTTGGTTTTCACGTTCAAACTTTAAGTAAAAATGCCTCAAATCCATATTTTTTTTGCTCGATTAAAAAATTCTCTTTTTTTTCGCCCCCCCCCCCCCCCCTTCAGTTGCCCAACACCGGAAGGACAAAAGCTTTTTTAAATATTTGTAATAGCCTAACTCAAGAACTAATCAAGTAAATAGAACAAAATTTGGCATGTTGGTGTTTTTGGTGACAAGAATTTATTCTATGGTAAATTGAGACCCCTCCCCTCTTTAGAAGGGGAATTATGACACTTTAGGAGGGGGGGGCTCCTATACAAATGAAATACAAATTTCCTCATAACTCGAGAACCAATCAAGCAAATGGAACAAAATTTGGCATGTGAAAGTTTTCGAGAGCAAGAATATTTTCTATGGTGAATTAGGACCCCTCCCCACTTTAAGAGGGGGGCTACTAAACAAACGAAATACAAATTTTCTCATAATTCGAGAACTAATCAAGCAAATGGAACCAAATTTGGCATGTAGGTGTTTTTGGAAGCAAGAATTTTTTCTATGATGAATTAGGGCCCCTCCCCACTTTAGGAAGGGGAAGGGCTCCTATACAAATGAAGTACAAATTTCCTCATAACTCGAGAACTAATCAAGCAAATAGAACCAACTTTGGCATGCTGAGGTTTTTGGAGGCAACCATTTTTTCTATGATGAATTAGGACCCCTTACCTTTTTAAGAGGGGGAGCTCCCATACAAACGAAATACAAATTTCCTCATAACTCTAGAACTAATCAAGCAAATGGAACCAAATTTAGAATGTGAGTGTTTTTGTAGGCAAGAATATTTTATTCACTTTGATCAAAACGGAGACATTCCCAACTAAGCCTAAATTTGAAATGACGGTTTAACCGGTACGAAGAATGGAAAACGAGTGTTATGTCTGTTTGTCTGTGGTAATAGTTAAACCCAAATTACTACCAGCTGATTTTAGGGAAACTGTTAATAGGAAATTATTCGAAAACTAGACAGCAAGAAACATTTTTGTTTCAAGTATTTATCATACACTTGATCCATATATCCAGCTTTTTACAAGCCATAATGGCGGACATGTTCGTAATATTTGAACGGCATTTTTGACAGTTCAGTAATACATCACACGTCTTGTTTCCGCATGTTCACGGTAAAACTAAAGGAACTTGCGGAAACAATGTACTCTTCTTCGGAAGTTTCCTCCTAACTCCATATCACGTATGGAACCTAAATCCCAAAACAGTCATTGGCTTTATAAACCATGTAGTACCAAATTGGGGTACATGGGTTACAACTATCCCGCTCAACTCTATCAATGGGTATGAGCGGTACGTAAACTGTGTACAGCACAACCTGTCATAAAAGACGATCATTAAGACTGTCGCAGTGGCCTTTTAACCCAATGCCCTTCTGACATACAAAAAAAAGAGTCAAGAACCAATAAAACGCTTCATTGTTTCAAATTTTTGGTAAGCTCATGCAAATACATGTATTTTGAGGTATGGTCCATTCTGGTGAAGTTTCGTGGGAGACAGAGTATAATTTTCTGGAAAATGGTCCATTCTGGGGAATGGTTTTCTGGGAAATGGTTCATTCTGGGGAATGGTTTTCTGGGAACTGGGACATTCTGGCAAATAATTTTCTGGCAAGTGGTTTTCAGGCAAATGTCATACAATCGTTCAATGTATGAATTTTTAGAGTTTTGATAACCGCATGACTGATGTTCCAGCAAAACAATTAGTTCTCTAGCTCACAGCGGACACTCTGTCGGAATTCCGGATTTTCGGGCCCCATATATCTTTTAATGGTCAAATAATTCAAAACTAGACAAACTAACGAATCAAATGACACCTATTTCATCACAATCGGTTTAAAATTGTTGATGTTATAACATCAATTCTGGGTACCCGGGTACCCTTGTCGCCCTGCTAGAGGTGTAGTTTTTGTCCAATACATAACGGCTAAATATATATATCCCAACCTTTTTATTTGAAGCTATCAATATAATTCACTTCAATCAATTCATCAAATTCCAAATATGAACTTCAGTAAATAAAAAGAGGAAAATTTTTGAGTTTATAAGTCATCGATTTACGGTTTTGAAGATCTCCAATTGCTGCGAACGGATACGCTTCAGAAGTCGCCGATGTGTCGTCGATTAATGTTTCACGCAGCCTTTTAATGGAGAGTTCATACTAGAAGAATAATTGAGTCCTGTTCACACATTTATGTTAAAAATTAAAAGTTGCTATTCAAAAAATTATAAATTACAATTCCCCGAAAAAATTTTCCATTTGAAATTTTTACATGTGACGTCACATAACTTCATACCCCCCCCCCCCCTCCCCCCTACGTCACCAATCGTCACGAATAGGTCAACCCCCCCCCCCTCCCCCTATAAGCGTGACCCCTGCTTGGCTGAGACGGTACTGTCAAATGAATGTGAATTGAGTCAAAGTGATCGTGCCATCCCTGGTACCAGGTTAGTTTGAATGTAATTCTGACCAAAATTGGTTATAATGCTGGTTTCTTGTCAATATGTCTGGAAAGCAGACGAAGAACCGCCATAGACGAACCCTTCCAGTACCCTACTTCTATTTATTGGCTTTCGGGTGGAGGTTTATCGGTAAAAATTCAAACCCAAATTGAAAAACAGATCAAACGTGAAATCCAATAATCTATTGTTACTTTTCATATATGTGTTATTATTCCTACAAAAAGAAAGACAAAATCGAAAGAAATTTTTTTTGCCGAATTTTGGAAATACAAATGTTTGAATTTTCATTGTTGTTTCGTGCTAGAAGCGTTAACACTTCGTAAACTCATTTTTCGAGTTCTTTTGGCTCAAGAGCCCACAGACAATTGATTTTATACAAAAAAATTGACTATCCCTCAAATTTTTTTTGCTCTTCGATTTAACCAATTTAAAGGTGGGGGAGGGGGTGACAAAAGCTTTAGAAATAATTTGCAATGGCCTTAATACGTTTAAAATCTGGATTGTTGTCGTTTTTCCATTGTAGTAGTACACTTTGGAAAAGGCGATCGTAGTAATAATCGTAGTGATTTTACATGATCGCCAAAATTTCGCAAGAACGTAATTGAAAATAGGGCATTTGTACGTAGGGTAAGACGGGGCAAAGAGTGTCACCTAAGCTCAAACTGTGCTAGATTAAAAAATATCAGTATTTCTACCGCAATGCGCAATGTACCTAACATTTTAGGATATTTTCTAAACAATCCTGGAAATATTGAGCATTAGAAAATGCCTATTCTATATTTCCAAGAGCTTTGAAAAACTCTTTTTTATAGTAGTGGAAAAACATCGGGACAAAGTGTGTCAATTAATGGGGCAAAGAGTGTCACGTTCTTAAATAGGATGGTTTAAATTTGTAGGACCCAGTAAAGTTAAAAATAGTAAAAAACAATTATAGCTGTATGTTCCAGTCAATCAGTGGTAAGTTTTGCAGATTCTCGCAACGTGTATTCAATATTTTTGGCACGTTGTTTTAGGCATTTTATTGCTTGGTCTTTTTAGCAGCTCATACGTTCTTTTTCCAATCGTTGTTATTTTATGCACACTTGTGCCATGTAGGTAATCTAGATTCAACAGTAGATGTTTAAAACGTTTTCAAAGCAATATTTTTCTAACTTTACATTTACACCCTTCGCCTCAGACTACTGTGACACACTTTGCCCCGAAGCATGTTATTTGAACAAACATGAAAATTAACGCTTGCTTGCAAATAAATAGCCTGTAAATCACTTTTCGATGCAGTCGTCAAACTCAAATAAATAATTTATCTATAATATGAGGTAAATACATTGAATTTTTAAATGATAACTAGTTTTCCATTTTGAAGTATCGCATAAGCGACGGTGCCAAAAATTTCAATGATTTTTAAATAGAAACTCGTAACTTGCTGGTTATTATTTATCCTTGGTAGAAAAAGGTACTGATAAGATGTTTGAAAGAAAAATATTTCAAACTTGGAATGTCATAGGATTTAGAAAGCTTCATTGACACGCTTTGCCCCGTGACACACTTTGCCCCGTCCTACCCTATATGGGCCATTTTTCACGGAATTCATTCTTTTCATGTCACTATATACAATTTCTTGAACTGAGTATGACATGGGGTAGGAAAATGAGGAAGCATCTAATATAGCTCTAGCCATCCCAAGCCCCTACCTCGCCTCCACGTGGCTATACCCATACCTGATAATACTCTATTGAGTAGCCGCGGTTTTGGGCAGACGGCGGAGCCAAGCGACTTTGCTACTAGGTAAGCCTAATATAAGTTAATTATTGTTTTCATTTTAGCTTATGAAGCATCTCATGCTATATAGTGGACACTTTGGCCAAAACGAGTTTTAATACTGCACATGGATACCAAATGAAAAAATTAAATTAATTATTAGAAGCACACATGGAACCTCAAAGGCGTGCAACTCTATTCCATTCGAAGGACTGCTGGTGAAATTGTTCCGTGTTTGGCGCATATATACCACATTTCATCTTAATATCATATTATGAATAGTATTATTATTGATATCATATATGTGGAAGGCTGGATGATGGAGTGGATTGCCAACCTGAATCCTTAAGGTCTGAACTCTGAAGCAAATATGCAAAAAGCAAATAAAATTGGTACAGCGAAATTGACTATTACATGGATCCTAATGCTGGAAGGCGACTCTTATAACCCCGGAATCCGCACAATTACCTCTGCTTGTGGGGCCGCCCAATCCCTTTTGGCCCTTCTGTAGCAGCATTAGTATGAAATTCATTTAATAAACAAATTTGGATCTATTGCAATTCTACCTACATACACTGGCAAGTCGTTGAAGTGATGGTGGCTTTCCCCTACTACTACTACTACTACTACTATATAATTTTTTTTGGATTTTCAGCGGCAGCCCAAACTGTACAGCATAGTCCGATTATAACAACATTCATTGTCCTTACATAAATGCCTAAAGCTTTGTTAATTTTCAAGCAATCAGTTCGAGATTTTCCAGAATTATGCCATATTCTTAGATCTTTGCAACTTGTTACAATTGAATTTTGCTGACGAAAATTGAGTGAGTACTGCATCTTCCAAGTGAATCAAACCATCAACGATATACGACCCTACTGCAATAGCTTCAATGGCGTCCCCAGTAGACGAGATAATAGTTATGGGCGATTTCAACCTGCCTGGGTTAAAGTGGCGCGGACGAGGCAATGGTTTCATGTACGTTGACTCTAGCTCGTCGTCTCTATCCCCACTCACTAACGACAACGAGTTACTCGACTGCTACAGCACTGCCACCATGCAACAAGTTAACAACATTGCTAACGAAAACGCTCGCTTTCTCGGTTTATGCTTTGCTAGTGTGCAAGTTCAGACTCCCGAAATAGCGATGGTTCCTTCCCCTCTAGTTAAGGACGTTCCACATCATCCACCCTTGCTGGTTACTATCCGTCAACAAATACGTCTTGACGTGACTAGTGCACCACCGATCGTCTACAATGATTTCGCCCGTGCGGACTTCAGGGAAATCCAAAGAACCCTGACTAGCATCAATTGGGATGCAGTTTTGGACAAGGATGATGTTAATTCTGCCGCAATGACTTTCTCCAACATCCTGAACTACGCTATCGATCGACATGTCCCAAAAAGAACCATGCCCGCTCTGAAGCAGATACCCTGGGTAAACGCTTACGACGTCTGAAATCCGAGAGAAAGACCGCTCTCAAGAAATTTTCAAAATATCGAACGTTGCCACTCCGTAACCACTACTTGTCGATCAACACGCGTTACAAACGATTGAGTCGCTCCTGTTTCCGGAATTACCTGAGCAACATCGAACGTAGACTGAAAAGGAATCCCAAATCCTTTTGGAAGCACGTCAACGAACAGCGGAAGGACAACGGGCTTCCTTCAGTAATGTTCCTGGGTAGTGAAACTGCCAGTAACACAGAACTGATTTCCCAACTATTCGCGCGGAAATTCTCCAGCGTATTTACTGACGAAAGATTGACAAGAGAAGAAATTTCCGCAGCCATCCAGTGCGTCCCCGTACTTAGCAATTGCTTAACTCACCTTTCCATCGACGACGCGATGGTCATATCAGCCGCCGCGAAGCTAAAATCCTCTCGTTCTTCTGGACCGGATGGTATTCCGTCTGTTCTGCTGAAACAGTGTATCAACGTCTTGGCTGCTCCGATGAGCCACCTGTTCAGTTTATCAATCAGTACAGGTGTCTTCCCAACAATATGGAAATCGGCATACATGTTTCCTGTTCATAAAAAGGGGAATAGGAGAAATGCGAATAACTATCGCGGCATCTCTGCACTAAACTCAATATCAAAACTGTTCGAGCTTGTTGTGTATGCACCTGTATTTGCATTTTTTAAGCAATATGTCGTAGACGATCAACACGGCTTTATGCCCCAGCGGTCCACGACAACCAATCTTCTAACTCTTACGTCCGACGTGATAAAAAGTTTCGACGACCGGTCGCAGACGGACGTTATTTACACGGACCTTTCCGCCGCTTTCGACAAATTGAACCATCGAATCGCCATCGCCAAACTGGACAAACTCGGAATCGGAGGCTCGTTGCTACGATGGTTTAATTCCTACCTCTCCGATCGCCACCTAGAAGTTAGTATCGACGGCTTCACCTCCAGACCTTTCAGTGCTAGTTCTGGAATTCCACAAGGTAGCCATCTCGGACCTTTGGTTTTCCTCATCTACTTCAACGATGTCAACTTCCTGCTTAAATGCCCGCGACTCTCTTTTGCCGACGATCTGAAGCTGTATGCTAAAGTCGATAGTCTGTCCGTCCATTTTTGCAAAATGGTGCACAGACAACCGCATGCTGCTAAATTCCGACAAATGGGAAATAATTACATTCTCAAGGAAATTGAACCCTCTCGTTTTCGACTACATTCTATCAGACGTGCCTCTACGCCGCGAAAATTGTGTTAAGGACTTGGGAATACTGCTTGATTCTAAGCTCGACTTCAAACAGCACATCGCATATATTGTCGATAAGGCCTGCAGGAATCTGGGATTTATCATGCGGATCGCCAAGAACTTCAACGACATCTACTGCCTCAAAGCTCTCTACTGTGCTCTTGTCCGGTCCAACCTTGAGTACTGTGCTCCTGTGTGGAGTCCGTACTACCCAAATGGAGTTGACCGAATCGAGTCAATGCAGCGCCGATTCATACGTTTTGCACTTCGAAGATTGCCCTGGAACGACCCCTTTCAGCTGCCCTGCTATGAACAACGCTGCAGACTCATCGATCTTGACCCGTTGAACACTCGTCGCGACGTGATCAGAGCAATGGCAGTCGCCGACATGCTGACCTCGAGAGTAGATTGCCCATGTCTACTCGCGAACCTCAACATATACGCCCAAAGTCGTGTTCTACGCAACGGTCCATTTCTGCGTGTACCGCATCGGCGAACCAACTATAGCACATTTAGCACAATCATCGGTCTGCAACGCCATTTCAATCGATTCACACATTGCTTCGATTTAAACGTCAGCCGCGAGGTACTGAAAACTCGTTTCCTGGCACTAGCACGTAGATTCTAGTTTAAGTGTATCAATAGGGCCAGTAGGCCTGTTGATATTTTTTATACAAATAAACAAATAAACAAATAAACAAATACATAAGAATAGCCACCGTTGGCTCGCACGACTACTCACCACGCATACATGAGACGAACGATCGAAAAATCTCAGTGGAATTGCCGAACTTTATCGCTCTATCGCATGCCGATCGCTCTCTCGCTCAGCCGAGGAGACACAAACCCGCTAGATCATCATATGAATAAAACTAGAAGTATCTCAACCGCTGGTCGAGACGGTCGCATGCGTCGATCGCAGAAGCGAGTTTTTACAAGTGCCCCCAGTTCATTCTGCCGAGTGCAGAGACAGAAATTTTCACAAGTGCCATTGAAACGCCATTTGTTAAATTACAATCAGGAGTGTGACCGATCCGGATGCCTGTAGGGGTAGGCTATCCCCCTGTAACGCGATTACTAGACACAACACTTATGGTTCTTACAAAAAACATAAATACCTTATCCGCTAACCGGTTTTGGGTATGATGCTACCCATCATCAGTCCCTCTGTGTCCCGATATTTCAACTGTGCATACCACGTGATCATTACTCGAGGTAATTATTCTCGGCTTTTGTTAAACTACAATTCCATAATGGGCATTGTCCTCTTCGCAGTCAAACAAAGCCCACTATTACCGATACGCTGTGTGCGGACAAATCCATACGTGAGCAAGAAAAGGCCTTCGAAAGAGGTAATAAAATCGAACTGTAGCTCGTATGTGACATGGCAGCTGAAGCAACAATGTGTCGCAGGGCCTTTTTTCTTTATTTCTTCATAGCGATCGGCAAGAGCATACACCCGTAGGAAGGGCATCAGGGCGTGCGGCTGTAAGATTCTTCTACGGCTGAGAATGTCAGCGCACACATGTGTGCTTCGCGATTAGATTGAGCCAGTGGTACTCAGCGGTGATGTGACGCAATTCGGACTGACAGTTTATCATCTTTAATTACCCTTCCTCGGAGCTGGATGAAAAGGCGCCAAAGCTGGCATGAATAAGTTTTCGTTTTACAAGCGTCCGTGCCATCTCGAGATTGCATAGCGGCTATGTGGTCGTCTCCCAGCTCGTGTACGAAGCAATGGTTAAATAGTGATGGTTAAATAGGAACTAACGGTGACGATAAACTTGTACGTAAAAGCGCTGAAATAAACTTAAAATGTAACAAACTCTATCTTTAGATCTCCGAAATTCCTTTTGAAACTTTCGTTTCAAAGTAGGCGAATAACGAAAGGTGACCCAACAACGACGTCATTCCCCTATGCATTACTTGTAGCAGGAGAAAAAGATATAAAAATATAGTAATATTAACAACATTCACATAAGAAAATAAATAAATATGTATGGATACTAACTGTCCCGACAAACTTCGTATTGCCACAAACTAAACTGTGTTGTACATAAATCGTGAATCTCGGATGACCTTGGCCACAATCTCGAATTTTGCAAGTTTCTGAGGAGTTCATGGGTGGTTTAATATACAAATTTTCCTCACAGTAAAGAAGAAAACAACTCCACCATTGTTTAGATGCCGTGCATTAATTACGTAATGCATATTAGGGGGAGCCCTTCCCGGGTTCGCAAAATCTTACAAAATCTTATTTGGGGGTGAGGGGGGTTTAATCATTTCTTACGTAAGATTTTAATTTACGAAAAAACCTCTCCTAAAGAGGGGTCTCTAACCATCATAAGAACCTTCTTCGGCCCCAAAAACTCCTGCATGCAAATTTTCACGGCGATCGATTCAGTAGTTTTCGATTCTATAAGAAACATACAGACAGAAATCCATTTTTATAGGTACAGATACAAAAGTGAACGTGAGTTTGTATGTTTGTATGTATGTAGGTATGTCCCGCCATAACTCAAGAACGCCTGGACTGTTCCCCACCAAACTTAACACTCATATTCCTCGCTGTTATTATATATCTCAAATCTGTAGCCGAGAAAAATAGCCCCAAATGAACATTTTCTGGAGCGTAGCATACATTAATTTCTTAGATTAAACGTTCAAATAGTCGTTATTGGCTTTTGGTATCTCCAAAATACTGGAAATAATAATACTGTTCATGACAATATATTTACTGCATTCTTACCGTCTGTCCAAGTTCAACAAATACATTTTCATTGACAGAATTGTTAGTTTGAACATAAAAAAATGCTTTTGAAATACAAACAGTCAATGAATGGGAGAGGTGGATGAAGACTACTAAAACTTGAAGTGAATTACGAACAATTAAATATTCCGTATAATTACACATAATTCATGCGCGATTTTTCTTCATTAATTCAGCCGCGCAGCCTTGTTTTGAACCTACATAGGACTGTATATTTGGCTGCAGTGCCAACGGTACGTGCCACGCTCTGCGACGGATGCGCCCTAGCAGCCCGCCTACATACAAATGTTTCTATACATTGCAGTTAGGTTCTTCGTACCTATCGTACCGTACCTAACCCGGTTCTACTTGCCTCTATCTTTGCAGTCAATAGAGGAATATGTAAAAAATAAACTGTCACTCAAAATTACAAAAGCTATCAATATCAACTCGAAACTTCACTTTCTCTGTCCAAAGAGTATTTGGGTGGTTTGAAGTTTTTAGTTATTTGAAAAAGTTTTTAATAAGCAATTCGTAAAACAAAACTATGCAGCATCTACAACAATGAAATAGAAATATCGCTAATTAAATGCCTTAAGAATTCAATCGGCTGATTTTAACTTCAGAAGTCACGGACCACCACTACCGTCGGACAGAGAGTGAATCATTTGTGTAAAAATTTAGTGTAGCTTTTGTAGTTTGTAGTTCAAAAAATTGAATGAAAATATTATATCGTCAAAACAAACTAATGATACCCGACGACACTACCAATAAACGTCAGATACTGTAATGCAATTTTTCTGCCAAAAGCAGACCTTTGTGTCTATTATATTTTAGTTTAACAGTTCAATATAATGCTAAATAATTTGATTTACTTTGTGTGTGTGTATACTGTTAGATTAATTAGTTAATGATCTTTGTTTAATTATTTTCGAATTTGATTATTTCTACCTTTGTAATTTTTTTGGGATCCGGAGTGCCCGTTTCCAATACCTCAACCTTCTGGTATACATTGGGTGAATTTAACCATCTAGAGCGATCGCCACCTTTACGGAAATCGCCCTTTTTCCAGATACTGTAGAAAAAAAGCATATTTAATATTATTGTCTTTTTGGGAGACATTATTATTTACCCCTGCTTGAACAATTCTTCTTCTTCAATTAAATATCCCAATGATGATACTGCTGGTGGTACTTCCACATCGTTTTTAGGTTTTGGAAGATCGTTTTTGACTAACGGGTTTCTGTAAATGTAGCCAGTTCTGAAACCAGCGTTATCCAACATGCGCATCAAAGCTTCAAACTCTGCACCGCCCACCCGCCATTTGGGAACCTGTGAAATAAGGGAAGTATTTTTGATATCTGTGGCATTCTTTATTGTTCGCAAAACGGATCTTACTTGTGTGCGCTCTTTATTATCTGACGAAGCAATGTTTGATGAAAATCCTTCTGGTGGCTTACGAGAAGCATCATAGAGCGCTTTACGAGTTTCTTCAGGGATAATAATTAGGTTGTCCAAGCCGACTGGCAGTAATTTTAATTGTGCTTCACACGCGGCTACTATATGCGATACCGCATAAAATGCTTCCTCTACAGTTTCTCCACAGCAGATTGCACCGTGATTTGAGAGCAGTAGCACTTTAGATACTGGCCCCAGACTTCTCAAAAGCTTATCCTTTTCTTCTGGTTCATACAAAGCTGAAAAAGTTCAAATCGTTGTAACGAAGAATATACTGTTGATTGGATTTCCCGAAATATCAACGTAATGTAAATTAAAGTAGGAACGATTTTTAATTTATAATTTATTTAATTAGGGTGAAACGGCATATAACAATAGGGGGTAACAATAGATGGGACATCGTTTACTTGGAGATATAGGGGATTACCTACGGTAGTGGTGAGAAACTCACCACCACGCCAATTTTTTTTATGAATCGCGTACCAATAGATTAAAAATAAACACAATAACAACGGGAACGTTACGTTCCAGCCAGTCATTTTCAAGTATGTTCGATTAAAAACTAATATGTACTTTCATTGCACTTGTCAAGTAGATATTGAAATGAAAATAATCGTGTATAGTGCTTTCGTGTCTAATCATTGTCCTTTTATTGAATATGGGGATTCTCATAGTCACCTCACTAACCTCACTTTACTCACGGGCCCTAATATTACAGACACCCTAACCTCACCATAAACCTTAACCGTTCACCACCAAACTTGGCCCACATGTTCCTTGACATAAGGGAATCAGCACTGGGGCGATGACAAAAAAGTGGGGGAAATGAAAAAAATTACACAAGCGGTTGCGTCGTGTACTGAACTGAGTACACGGCGGGCAATAGCTTCAGTTTGTGAAGAGATAGAAGATATATCTATACCTATAAAGAAGGATTTCTGTCTGTCTGTCTGTCTGTCTGTCTGTCTGTCTGTCCTGTGTTCCTTATAGAATCAAAAACTACTGAACCAATCGGCGTGAAAATTTGCATGTAGAGGTTTTTGGGGCCAGGAAAGGTTTTAGTGATGGTTAGAGACCCCTCCCCCCACTAAGAGGGGGGGCTCCCATACAAATGAAACACAAATTTCTGCATAACTCGAGAACTAATCAAGCAAATAGAACCAAATTTGGCATGTGGGTGTTTTCGGTGACAAGAATTTATTCTAGGGTAATTTGAGACCCCTCCTCTCTTTATAAGGGGAATTATAACTCCTCTCCCCTTTAAGATGGGGGGTTTCCATACAAATTTCCTCATAACTCGAGAACTAATCAAGCAAATGGAACCAAATTTGGCATGTGAAAGTTTTCGAGGGCAAGAAAATTTTCTATGTTGAATTAGGACCCCTCCTCACTTTAAGAGGGGGGGCTCCTGTACAAATGAAATACCAATTTCCTCATAACTCGAGAACTAATCAAGCAAATGGAACCAAATTTGGCATGTGTGTGTTTTTGGAGACAAAATTTTTTTCTATGATGAATTGGGACCCCTCCCCACTTTAAGTGGGGGGGGGGGCTCCTATACAAACGAAATACAAATTTCCTTATAACTCGAGAGCTAATCCAGCAAATGGAACCAAATTTGGCATGTAGGTGTTTTTGGAGGCAAGAATTTTTTCTATGATGAATAAGAACCTCTCCCCACTTTAGGAGGGGGGGCTCCCATACAAATGAAATACAAATTTCCTCATAACTCGAGAACTAATCAAGCAAATAGAACCAAATTTGGCATGTGGGTGTTTTCGGTGACAAGAATTTATTCTATGGTAAATTGAGACCCCTCCCTCTTTATAAGGGGAATTGTAACTCCTCTCCCCTTTAAGAGGGGAGGCTTCCATACAAATTTCCTCATAACTCGAGAACTAATCAAGCAAATGGAACCAAATTTGGCATGTGAAGGTTTTCGAGAGCAAGAAAATTTTCTACGGTGAATTAGGACCCCTCCCCACTTTAAAAGGAGGGGCTCCTGTACAAATGAAATACAAATTTCCTCATAACTCGAGAACTAATCAAGCGAATTGCACCAAATTTGGCATATGTGTGTTTTTGGAGACAATTTTTTTTTCAATGATGAATTGGGACCCCTCCCCACTTTAGGAGGGGCGTCCTATACAAACGAAATACAAATTTCCTCATAACTCGAGAACTAATCCAGCAAATGGAACCAAATTTGGCGTGTAGGTGTTTTTGGAGGCAAGAATTTTTTCTGTGATGAATTAGGACCTCTTCCCACATTAGGAGGGGGGGCTCCAATACAAATGAAATACAAATTTCCCCATAACTCGAGAACTAATCAAGCAAATAGAACCAAATTCGGCATGTGGAGGTTTTTGGAGGCAAAAATATTTTCGACGGTGAATTAGGATCCTTCCACACTTCAAGAGGGGGGGCTTCTACACAAATGAAATACAAATTTCCTCATAATTCGAGAACTAATCAAGTAAATGGAACCATATTTGGCATGTGGGTGTTTTTGGAGGCAACCATTTTTCCCATTATGAATTAGGACTTCTTACCTTTTTAGGAGGGGGGGGGGGCTCCCATTCAAACGAAATACAAATTTGCTCATAACTTTAGAACTAATCAAGCAAATGGAACCAAATTTGGCATGTGAGAGTTTTAGATGGCAGAATTTTTTTTCTGTGGTGTATTACGACCCCTTTCCCTTTTAAGAGAGTGGGCTCCCATACAAATGAAATACAAATTTCCTTATAATTTGAGTACTAATCAAGCAAATGGAGCCAAATTTAGCATGTAGGAGATTTTTGAGTCTTGAATTTATTTTATGATAGTTAGAGACCTCTCACCCCTGTGGTAGGGGGATATGGACTCTCATACAAATAAAACAGAAATTTTTGCGAAACTCAAAAACTAATCCAACTCGAGAAATTCGAGACTCTTCCATAAAACATTAATCAATAACAAGACCACAAAAACTATCTATAGTAACACTAGATCATTCAGGACGAGCCGGTCGCGAGTGTTGCCGGTGACCCGCCGTCGGAAGCGCCGCCCACTGGGGGGCTTGCAAAACTCGAGATAGTGACAAAGATCATCCGAGATTCATGATTTATGTACAACACAGGTTAATTTGTGGCAATACGAAGTTTGTCGGGTCAGCTAGTATATATATATATATATATATATATATATATATATATATATATATATATATATATATATATATATATATACTAGCTTATATATATATATATATATATATATATATATATACTAGCTTATATATATATATATATATATATATATATATACTAGCTTATATATATATATATATATATATATATATATATATATATATATATATATATATATATATACTAGCTTACCCGACAAACTTCGTATTGCCACAAATTAACCTGTGTTGTACATAAATCATGAATCTCGGATGATCTTTGTCACTATCTCGAGTTTTGCAAGCCCCCCAGTGGGCGGCGCTTCCGACGGCGGGTCACCGGCAACACTCGCGACCGGCTCGGCCTGAATGATCTAGTGTTACTATAGATAGTTTTTGTGGTCTTGTTATTGATTATTGTTTTATGGAAGAGTCTCGAATTTCTCGAGTTGGATTAGTTTTTGAGTTTCGCAAAAAGTTCTGTTTTATTTGTATGAGAGTCCATATCCCCCTACCACAGGGGTGAGAGGTCTCTAACTATCATAAAATAAATTCAAGACTCAAAAATCTCCTACATGCTAAATTTGGTTCCATTTGCTTGATTAGTACTCAAATTATAAGGAAATTTGTATTTCATTTGTATGGGAGCCCACCCTCTTAAAAGGGAAAGGGGTCGTAATACACCACAGAAAAAAAATTCTGCCATCTAAAACTCTCACATGCCAAATTTGGTTCCATTTGCTTGATTAGTTCTAAAGTTATGAGCAAATTTGTATTTCGTTTGAATGGGAGCCCCCCCCCCTCCTAAAAAGGTAAGAAGTCCTAATTCATAATGGGAAAAATGGTTGCCTCCAAAAACACCCACATGCCAAATATGGTTCCATTTGCTTGATTAGTTCTCAAATTATGAGGAAATTTGTATTTCATTTGTGTAGAAGCCCCCCCTCTTGAAGTGTGGAAGGATCCTAATTCACCGTAGAAAGTATTTTTGCCTCCAAAAACCTCCACATGCCGAATTTGGTTCTATTTGCTTGATTAGTTCTCGAGTTATGGGGAAATTTTTATTTCATTTGTATTGGAGCCCCCCCTCCTAATGTGGGAAGAGGTCCTAATTCATCACAGAAAAAATTCTTGCCTCCAAAAACACCTACACGCCAAATTTGGTTCCATTTGCTGGATTAGTTCTCGAGTTATGAGGAAATTTGTATTTCGTGTGTATAGGACCCCCCCCCCTCCTAAAGTGGGGAGGGGTCCCAATTCATCATTGAAAAAAAATTGTCTCCAAAAACACACATATGCCAAATTTGGTTCAATTCGCTTGATTAGTTCTCGAGTTATGAGGAAATTTGTATTTCATTTGTACAGGAGCCCCTCCTCTTAAAGTGGGGAGGGGTCCTAATTCACCATAGAAAATTTTCTTGCTCTCGAAAACCTTCACATGCCAAATTTGGTTCCATTTGCTTGATTAGTTCTCGAGTTATGAGGAAATTTGTATTTCATTTGTATAGGAGCCCCCCCTCCTAAAGTGGGGAGAGGTTCTTATTCATCATAGAAAAAATTCTTGCCTCCAAAAATACCTACATGCCAAATTTGGTTCCATTTGCTTGATTAGTTCTCGAGTTATGAGGAAATTTGTATGAAAGCCCCCCCTCTTAAAGGGGAGAGAAGTTACAATTCCCCTTATAAAGAGGGAGGGGTCTCAATTTACCATAGAATAAATTCTTGTCACCGAAAACACCCACATGCCAAATTTGGTTCTATTTGCTTGATTAGTTCTCGAGTTATGAGGAAATTTGTATTTCATTTGTATAGGAGCCCCCCCCTCCTAAAGTGGGGAGAGGTTCTTATTCATCATAGAAAAAATTCTTGCCTCCAAAAACACCTACATGCCAAATTTGGTTCCATTTGCTGGATTAGCTCTCGAGTTATAAGGAAATTTGTATTTTGTTTGTATAGGAGCCCCCCCTCTTAAAGTGAGGAGGGGTCCTAATTCAACATAGAAAATTTTCTTGCCCTCGAAAACTTTCACATGCCAAATTTGGTTCCATTTGCTTGATTAGTTCTCGAGTTATGAGGAAATTTGTATGGAAACCCCCCCTCTTAAAGGGGAGAGGAGTTATAATTCCCCTTATAAAGAGGGGAGGGGTCTCAAATTACCCTAGAATAAATTCTTGTCACCGAAAACACCCACATGCCAAATTTGGTTCTATTTGCTTGATTAGTTCTCGAGTTATGCAGAAATTTGTGTTTCATTTGTATGGGAGCCCCCACTCTCAGTGGGGGGAGGGGTCTCTAACCATCACTAAAACCTTTCCTGGTCCCAAAAACCTCTACATGCAAATTTTCACGCCGATTGGTTCAGTAGTTTTTGATTCTATAAGGAACACAGGTCAGACAGACAGACAGACAGACAGACAGACAGACAGACAGACAGACAGACAGACAGAAATCCTTCTTTATAGGTATAGATATATATATATATATATATATATATATATATATATATATATATATATATATATATATATATATATATATATATATACTAGCTGACCCGACAAACTTCGTATTGCCACAAATTAACCTGTGTTGTACATAAATCATGAATCTCGGATGATCTTTGTCACAATCTCGAGTTTTGCAAGCCCCTCAGTGGGCGGCGCTTCCGATGGCGGGTCACCGGCAACATTCGCGACCGTCTCGTCCTGAATGATCTAGTGTTATAGATAGTACTATACATAGTTTTTGTGGTCTTGTATTGACTACTGTTTTATGGAAGAGTCTCGAATTTCTCGAGTTCGATTAGTTTTTGAGTTTCGCAAAAATTTCTGTTTTATTTGTATAAGAGTCCATATCCCCCTACCACAGGGGTGAGAGGTCTCTAACTATCGTAAAATGAATTCAAGACTCCAAAATCTCCCACATGCCAAATTTGGTTCCATTTGCTTGATTAGTTCTCAAGTTATAAGGAAATTTGAATTTCATTTGTATGGGAGCTCCCCTCTTAAAAGGGGAAAGGGTCGTAATTCACCATAGAAAAAAGTTTCTGCCATCTAAAACTCCCACGTGCCAAATTTGGTTCCATTTGATTGATTAGTTCTCGAGATAAGAGGAAATTTGCATTTCATTTGTATAGGAGCCCCCCCCCCTCTTAAAGTGGGGAAATCCATAGAAAATATACCATTGAAAATAGTCTTGCGTACAAAAACACCCACATGATAAATTTGGTTCCATTTGCTTGATTAGTTCTAGAGTTATGAGGAAATTTGTGTTTCGTTTGTATGAGAGCCCCCCCTCTTAAAAAGGTAAGGGGTCCTAATTCATCATAGAAAAAATGTTTGCCTCCAAAAACACCCACATGCCAAATATAGTTCCATTTGCTTGATTAGTTCTCGAGTTATGAGGAAATTTGAATTTCATTTGTATAGGAGCCCCCCTCCCAAAGTGGGTAGGGGTCCCAATTCATCATAGAAAAAATTTTTGTCTCCAAAAACACCCACGTGCCAAATTTGGTTCCATTTGCTTGATTAGTTCTCGAGTTATGAGGAAATTTGTATTTCGTTTGTATAGGAGCCCCCCCCCCCGTCTTAAAGTTGGGAGGGGTCCTAATTCACCATAGAAAATATTCTTGCCCTCGAAAACTTTCACATGCCAAATTTGGTTTCATTTGCTTGATTAGCTCTCGAGTTATGAGGAAATTTGTATTTCATTTGTATAGGAGCCCCCCTCCTAAAGTGAAGAGGGGTCCCAGTTCATCATAGAAAATATTTTTGTCTCCAAAAACACCCACGTGTCAAATTTGGTTCCAATTGCTTGATTAGTTCTCGAGTTATGAGGAAAATTGTGTTTCTTTGGTACAAGAGCCCCCCCCCCCCCCCTCTTAAAGTGGGGAGGGGTCCTAATTTACTATAGAAAATATTCTTGCCCTCGAAAACCTTCACATGCCAAATTTGGTTGCATTTGCTTGATTAGTTCTCGTGTTATGAGGAAATTTGAATGGAAGCCCCCCCTTTTAAAGAGGAGAGGAGTTATAATTCCCCTTATAAAGAGGGGAGGGGTCTCAATTTACCATAGAATAAATTCTTGTCACCGGAAACACCCACATGCCAAATTTTTTTCTATTTGCTTGATTAGTTGTCGAGTTATGCAGAAATTTGTGTTTCATTTGTATGGGAGCCTCCCCTCTTAGTGGGGGGAGGGGTTTCTAACCCTCATAAAACCTTTCCTGGCCCCAAAAAACCTCTACATGCATATTTTCATGCCGATTGGTTCAGTAGTTTTCGATTCTATAAGGAACATACGGACAGACAGACAGACAGAAATCCTTTTTTATGGGTATATATATATATATATATATATATATATATATATATATATATATATATATATATATATATATATAACCCGACAAACTTCGTATTGCCACAAATTAACCTGTGTTGTACATAAATCATGAATCTCGGATGATCTTTGTCACAATCTCGAGTTTTGCAAGCCCCCCAGTGGGCGGCGCTTCCGACGGCGGGTCACCGGCAACACTCGCGACCGGCTCGTCCTGAATGATCTAGTGTTACTATATAGTTTTTGTGGTCTTGTTATTGATTAATGTTTTATGGAAGAGTCTCGAATTTCTCGAGTTGGATTAGTTTTTGAGTTTCGCAAAAATTTCTGTTTTATTTGTATGAGAGTCCATATCCCCCTACCACAGGGGTGAGAGGTCTCTAACTATCATAAAATAATCATTAGTACTCAAATTATAAGGAAATTTGTATTTCATTTGTATGGGAGCCCACCCTCTTAAAAGGGAAAGGGGTCGTAATACACAACAGAAAAAAAATTCTGCCATCTAAAACTCTCACATGCCAAATTTGGTTCCATTTGCTTGATTAGTTCTAAAGTTATGAGCAAATTTGTATTTCGTTTGAATGGGAGCCCCCCCCCTCCTAAAAAGGTAAGAAGTCCTAATTCATAATGGGAAAAATGGTTGCCTCTAAAAACACCCACATGCCAAATATGGTTCCATTTGCTTGATTAGTTCTCGAATTATGAGGAAATTTGTATTTCATTTGTGTAGAAGCCCCCCCTCTTGAAGTGTGGAAGGATCCTAATTCACCGAAGAAAATATTTTTACCTCCAAAAACCTCCACATGCCGAATTTGGTTCTATTTGCTTGATTAGTTCTCGAGATATGGGGAAATTTGTATTTCATTTGTATTGGACCCCCCCCTCCTAATGTGGGAAGAGGTCCTAATTCATCACAGAAAAAATTCTTGCCTCCAAAAACACCTACACGCCAAATTTGGTTCCATTTGCTGGATTAGTTCTCGAGTTATGAGGAAATTTGTATTTCGTTTGTATAGGACCCCCCCTCCTAAAGTGGGGAGGGGTCCCAATTCATCATTGAAAAAAAAATTGTCTCCAAAAACACACATATGCCAAATTTGGTTCAATTCGCTTGATTAGTTCTCGAGTTATGAGGAAATTTGTATTTCATTTGTACAGGAGCCCCTCCTCTTAAAGTGGGGAGGGGTCCTAATTCACCATAGAAAATTTTCTTGCTCTCGAAAACCTGCACATGCCAAATTTGGTTGCATTTGCTTGATTAGTTCTCGAGTTATGAGGAAATTTGTATGGAAGCCCCCCCTCTTAAAGGGGAGAGGAGTTATAATTCCTCTTATAAAGAGGGGAGGGGTCTCAATTCACCATAGAATAAATTCTTGTCACCAAAAAAAAACACCCACATGCCAAATGTTGTTCTATTTGCTTGATTAGTTCTCGAGTTAGGAGGAAATTTGTATTTCATTTGTACAGGAGCCCCCCCTCTTAGAGTGGGGAGGGGTCCTAATTCACCGTAGAAAATTTTCCTGCCCTCGAAAACCTTCACATGCCAAATTTGGTTCCATTTGCTTGATTAGTTCTCGAATTATGAGGAAATTTGTATGGAAGCTCCCCCTCTTAAAGGGGAGTGGAGTTACAATTCCCCTTATAAAGAGGGAGGGGTCTCAATTTACCATAGAATAAATTCTTGTCACCGAAAACACCCACATGCCAAATTTGGTTCTATTTGCTTGATTAGTTCTCGAGTTATGAGGAAATTTGTATTTCATTTGTATAGGAGCCCCCCCTCCTAAAGTGGGGAGAGGTTCTTATTCATCATAGAAAAAATTCTTGCCTCCAAAAACACCTACATGCCAAATTTGGTTCCATTTGCTGGATTAGCTCTCGAGTTATAAGGAAATTTGTATTTCGTTTGTATAGGAGCCCCCCCCCCCCACTTAAAGTGGGGAGGGGTCCCAATTCATCATAGAAAAAAATTTTGTCTCCAAAAATACACACATGCCAAATTTGGTTCCATTTGCTTGATTAGTTCTCGAGTTATGAGGAAATTGGTATTTCATTTGTACAGGAGCCCCCCCTCTTAAAGTGAGGAGGGGTACTAATTCAACATAGAAAATTTTCTTGCCCTCGAAAACCTTCACATGCCAAATTTGGTTCCATTTGCTTGATTAGTTCTCGAGTTATGAGGAAATTTGTATGGAAACCCCCCCTCTTAAAGGGGAGAGGAGTTATAATTCCCCTTATAAAGAGGGTAGGGGTCTCAAATTACCCTAGAATAAATTCTTGTCACCGAAAACACCCACATGCCAAATTTGGTTCTATTTGCTTGATTAGTTCTCGAGTTATGCAGAAATTTGTGTTTCATTTGTATGGGAGCCTCCCCTCTTAGTGGGGGGAGGGGTCTCTAACCATCACTAAAACCTTTCCTGGCCCCAAAAACCTCTACATGCAAATTTTCACGCCGATTGGTTCAGTAGTTTTTGATTCTATAAGGAACACAGGACAGACAGACAGAAATCCTTCTTTATAGGTATAGATACATATACAGTGGTTTACCGATTTTATCTACCCATCCGAAAATTTTTGGTAGATATATTTGAAAAGTAGACCAATTTGGGAAAAAATAAATTGCTCCAAAATAATTTAGATGAACAAAAAATATTGTTAATATTGATCATTTTCTTCAATTATGTATTACTAGCTTACCCGACAAACTTCGTATTGCCACAAATTAACCTATGTTGTACATAAATCATGAATCTCGGATGATCTTTGTCACTATCTCGAGTTTTGCAAGCCCCCCAGTGGGCGGCGCTTCCGACGGCGGGTCACCGGCAACACTCGCGACCGGCTCGGCCTGAATGATCTAGTGTTACTATAGATAGTTTTTGTGGTCTTGTTATTGATTATTGTTTTATGGAAGAGTCTCGAATTTCTCGAGTTGGATTAGTTTTTGAGTTTCGCAAAAATTTCTGTTTTATTTGTATGAGAGTCCATATCCCCCTACCACAGGGGTGAGAGGTCTCTAACTATCATAAAATAAATTCAAGACTCAAAAATCTCCTACATGCTAAATTTGGTTCCATTTGCTTGATTAGTACTCAAATTATAAGGAAATTTGTATTTCATTTGTATGGGAGCCCACCCTCTTAAAAGGGAAAGGGGTCGTAATACACCACAGAAAAAAAATTCTGCCATCTAAAACTCTCACATGCCAAATTTGGTTCCATTTGCTTGATTAGTTCTAAAGTTATGAGCAAATTTGTATTTCGTTTGAATGGGAGCCCCCCCCCCTCCTAAAAAGGTAAGAAGTCCTAATTCATAATGGGAAAAATGGTTGCCTCCAAAAACACCCACATGCCAAATATGGTTCCATTTGCTTGATTAGTTCTCAAATTATGAGGAAATTTGTATTTCATTTGTGTAGAAGCCCCCCCTCTTGAAGTGTGGAAGGATCCTAATTCACCGTAGAAAGTATTTTTGCCTCCAAAAACCTCCACATGCCGAATTTGGTTCTATTTGCTTGATTAGTTCTCGAGTTATGGGGAAATTTTTATTTCATTTGTATTGGAGCCCCCCCTCCTAATGTGGGAAGAGGTCCTAATTCATCACAGAAAAAATTCTTGCCTCCAAAAACACCTACACGCCAAATTTGGTTCCATTTGCTGGATTAGTTCTCGAGTTATGAGGAAATTTGTATTTCGTTTGTATAGGACCCCCCCCCCTCCTAAAGTGGGGAGGGGTCCCAATTCATCATTGAAAAAAAATTGTCTCCAAAAACACACATATGCCAAATTTGGTTCAATTCGCTTGATTAGTTCTCGAGTTATGAGGAAATTTGTATTTCATTTGTACAGGAGCCCCTCCTCTTAAAGTGGGGAGGGGTCCTAATTCACCATAGAAAATTTTCTTGCTCTCGAAAACCTTCACATGCCAAATTTGGTTCCATTTGCTTGATTAGTTCTCGAGTTATGAGGAAATTTGTATTTCATTTGTATAGGAGCCCCCCCTCCTAAAGTGGGGAGAGGTTCTTATTCATCATAGAAAAAAATCTTGCCTCCAAAAATACCTACATGCCAAATTTGGTTCCATTTGCTTGATTAGTTCTCGAGTTATGAGGAAATTTGTATGAAAGCCCCCCCTCTTAAAGGGGAGAGAAGTTACAATTCCCCTTATAAAGAGGGAGGGGTCTCAATTTACCATAGAATAAATTCTTGTCACCGAAAACACCCACATGCCAAATTTGGTTCTATTTGCTTGATTAGTTCTCGAGTTATGAGGAAATTTGTATTTCATTTGTATAGGAGCCCCCCCTCCTAAAGTGGGGAGAGGTTCTTATTCATCATAGAAAAAATTCTTGCCTCCAAAAACACCTACATGCCAAATTTGGTTCCATTTGCTGGATTAGCTCTCGAGTTATAAGGAAATTTGTATTTCGTTTGTATAGGAGCCCCCCCTCTTAAAGTGAGGAGGGGTCCTAATTCAACATAGAAAATTTTCTTGCCCTCGAAAACTTTCACATGCCAAATTTGGTTCCATTTGCTTGATTAGTTCTCGAGTTATGAGGAAATTTGTATGGAAACCCCCCCTCTTAAAGGGGAGAGGAGTTATAATTCCCCTTATAAAGAGGGGAGGGGTCTCAAATTACCCTAGAATAAATTCTTGTCACCGAAAACACCCACATGCCAAATTTGGTTCTATTTGCTTGATTAGTTCTCGAGTTATGCAGAAATTTGTGTTTCATTTGTATGGGAGCCCCCCCTCTTAGTGGGGGGAGGGGTCTCTAACCATCACTAAAACCTTGCCTGGCCCCAAAAACCTCTACATGCAAATTTTCACGCCGATTGGTTCAGTAGTTTTTGATTCTATAAGGAACACAGGACAGACAGACAGACAGACAGACAGACAGACAGACAGACAGACAGACAGACAGACAGACAGACAGACAGACAGACAGACAGACAGACAGACAGACAGACAGACAGACAGACAGACAGACAGACAGACAGACAGACAGACAGACAGACAGACAGACAGACAGACAGACAGACAGACAGACAGACAGACAGACAGACAGACAGACAGACAGACAGACAGACAGACAGACAGACAGACAGACAGACAGACAGACAGACAGACAGACAGACAGACAGACAGACAGACAGACAGACAGACAGACAGACAGACAGACAGACAGACAGACAGACAGACAGACAGACAGACAGACAGACAGACAGACAGACAGACAGACAGACAGACAGACAGACAGACAGACAGACAGACAGACAGACAGACAGACAGACAGACAGACAGACAGACAGACAGACAGACAGACAGACAGACAGACAGACAGACAGACAGACAGACAGACAGACAGACAGACAGACAGACAGACAGACAGACAGACAGACAGACAGACAGACAGACAGACAGACAGACAGACAGACAGACAGACAGACAGACAGACAGACAGACAGACAGACAGACAGACAGACAGACAGACAGACAGACAGACAGACAGACAGACAGACAGACAGACAGACAGACAGACAGACAGACAGACAGACAGACAGACAGACAGACAGACAGACAGACAGACAGACAGACAGACAGACAGACAGACAGACAGACAGACAGACAGACAGACAGACAGACAGACAGACAGACAGACAGACAGACAGACAGACAGACAGACAGACAGACAGACAGACAGACAGACAGACAGACAGACAGACAGACAGACAGACAGACAGACAGACAGACAGACAGACAGACAGACAGACAGACAGACAGACAGACAGACAGACAGACAGACAGACAGACAGACAGACAGACAGACAGACAGACAGACAGACAGACAGACAGACAGACAGACAGACAGACAGACAGACAGACAGACAGACAGACAGACAGACAGACAGACAGACAGACAGACAGACAGACAGACAGACAGACAGACAGACAGACAGACAGACAGACAGACAGACAGACAGACAGACAGACAGACAGACAGACAGACAGACAGACAGACAGACAGACAGACAGACAGACAGACAGACAGACAGACAGACAGACAGACAGACAGACAGACAGACAGACAGACAGACAGACAGACAGACAGACAGACAGACAGACAGACAGACAGACAGACAGACAGACAGACAGACAGACAGACAGACAGACAGACAGACAGACAGACAGACAGACAGACAGACAGACAGACAGACAGACAGACAGACAGACAGACAGACAGACAGACAGACAGACAGACAGACAGACAGACAGACAGACAGACAGACAGACAGACAGACAGACAGACAGACAGACAGACAGACAGACAGACAGACAGACAGACAGACAGACAGACAGACAGACAGACAGACAGAC
This sequence comes from Sabethes cyaneus, assembly GCF_943734655.1. Classification (NCBI taxonomy): domain Eukaryota; kingdom Metazoa; phylum Arthropoda; class Insecta; order Diptera; family Culicidae; genus Sabethes; species Sabethes cyaneus. The sequence goes on from NC_071355.1 coordinate 135,535,538, forward strand.
AGACAGACAGACAGACAGACAGACAGACAGACAGACAGACAGACAGACAGACAGACAGACAGACAGACAGACAGACAGACAGACAGACAGACAGACAGACAGACAGACAGACAGACAGACAGACAGACAGACAGACAGACAGACAGACAGACAGACAGACAGACAGACAGACAGACAGACAGACAGACAGACAGACAGACAGACAGACAGACAGACAGACAGACAGACAGACAGACAGACAGACAGACAGACAGACAGACAGACAGACAGACAGACAGACAGACAGACAGACAGACAGACAGACAGACAGACAGACAGACAGACAGACAGACAGACAGACAGACAGACAGACAGACAGACAGACAGACAGACAGACAGACAGACAGACAGACAGACAGACAGACAGACAGACAGACAGACAGACAGACAGACAGACAGACAGACAGACAGACAGACAGACAGACAGACAGACAGACAGACAGACAGACAGACAGACAGACAGACAGACAGACAGACAGACAGACAGACAGACAGACAGACAGACAGACAGACAGACAGACAGACAGACAGACAGACAGACAGACAGACAGACAGACAGACAGACAGACAGACAGACAGACAGACAGACAGACAGACAGACAGACAGACAGACAGACAGACAGACAGACAGACAGACAGACAGACAGACAGACAGACAGACAGACAGACAGACAGACAGACAGACAGACAGACAGACAGACAGACAGACAGACAGACAGAAATCCTTCTTTATAGGTATAGATATATCTATACCTATAAAGAAGGATTTCTGTCTGTCTGTCTGTCTGTCTGTCCTGTGTTCCTTATAGAATCAAAAACTACTGAACCAATCGGCGTGAAAATTTGCATGTAGAGGTTTTTGGGGCCAGGAAAGGTTTTAGTGATGGTTAGAGACCCCTCCCCCCACTAAGAGGGGGGGCTCCCATACAAATGAAACACAAATTTCTGCATAACTCGAGAACTAATCAAGCAAATAGAACCAAATTTGGCATGTGGGTGTTTTCGGTGACAAGAATTTATTCTAGGGTAATTTGAGACCCCTTCCCTCTTTATAAGGGGAATTATAACTCCTCTCCCCTTTAAGAGGGGGGGTTTCCATACAAATTTCCTCATAACTCGAGAACTAATCAAGCAAATGGAACCAAATTTGGCATGTGAAGGTTTTCGAGGGCAAGAAAATTTTCTATGTTGAATTAGGACCCCTCCTCACTTTAAGAGGGGGGGCTCCTGTACAAATGAAATACCAATTTCCTCATAACTCGAGAACTAATCAAGCAAATGGAACCAAATTTGGCATGTGTGTGTTTTTGAAGACAAAATTTTTTTCTATGATGAATTGGGACCCCTCCCCACTTTAAGAGGGGGGGGGCTCCTATACAAACGAAATACAAATTTCCTTATAACTCGAGAGCTAATCCAGCAAATGGAACCAAATTTGGCATGTAGGTGTTTTTGGAGGCAAGAATGTTTTCTATGATGAATAAGAACCTCTCCCCACTTTAGGAGGGGGGGCTCCTATACAAATGAAATACAAATTTCCTCATAACTCGAGAACTAATCAAGCAAATAGAACCAAATTTGGCATGTGGGTGTTTTCGGTGACAAGAATTTATTCTATGGTAAATTGAGACCCCTCCCTCTTTATAAGGGGAATTGTAACTCCTCTCCCCTTTAAGAGGGGGGGCTTCCATACAAATTTCCTCATAACTCGAGAACTAATCAAGCAAATGGAACCAACTTTGGCATGTGAAGGTTTTCGAGGGCAAGAAAATTTTCTACGGTGAATTAGGACCCCTCCCCACTCTAAGAGGGGGGGCTCCTGTACAAATGAAATACAAATTTCCTCCTAACTCGAGAACTAATCAAGCAAATAGAACAACATTTGGCATGTGGGTGTTTTTTTTGGTGACAAGAATTTATTCTATGGTGAATTGAGACCCCTCCCCTCTTTATAAGAGGAATTATAACTCCTCTCCCCTTTAAGAGGGGGGGCTTCCATACAAATTTCCTCATAACTCGAGAACTAATCAAGCAAATGCAACCAAATTTAGCATATGAAGGTTTTCGAGAGCAAGAAAATTTTCTATGGTGAATTAGGACCCCTCCCCACTTTAAGAGGAGGGGCTCCTGTACAAATGAAATACAAATTTCCTCATAACTCGAGAACTAATCAAGCGAATTGAACCAAATTTGGCATATGTGTGTTTTTGGAGACAATTTTTTTTTCAATGATGAATTGGGACCCCTCCCCACTTTAGGAGGGGGGGTCCTATACAAACGAAATACAAATTTCCTCATAACTCGAGAACTAATCCAGCAAATGGAACCAAATTTGGCATGTAAGTGTTTTTGGAGGCAAGAATTTTTTCTGTGATGAATTGGGTCTTCTTCCCACATTAGGAGGGGGGGCTCCAATACAAATGAAATACAAATTTCCTTATAATTTGAGTACTAATCAAGCAAATGGAACCAAATTTAGCATGTAGGAGATTTTTGAGTCTTGAATTTATTTTATGATAGTTAGAGACCTCTCACCCCTGTGGTAGGGGGATATGGACTCTCATACAAATAAAACAGAAATTTTTGCGAAACTCAAAAACTAATCCAACTCGAGAAATTCGAGACTCTTCCATAAAACATTAATCAATAACAAGACCACAAAAACTATCTATAGTAACACTAGATCATTCAGGACGAGCCGGTCGCGAGTGTTGCCGGTGACCCGCCGTCGGAAGCGCCGCTCACTGGGGGGCTTGCAAAACTCGAGAAGTGACAAAGATCATCCGAGATTCATGATTTATGTACAACACAGGTTAATTTGTGGAAATACGAAGTTTGTCGGGTCAGCTAGTATATATATATAACTTTGTAGAACATAGTAACATTCTATTTCGTCACGACTCTGAGATATTCCAAAAATACTCGCAGTCCGCAGTCAGATTGATCTCGTCCAGATAAACAACTTTGACAATGACAGCAACCTTCTATCTCTTCTCAGTCCCAAGGCATTAGAGATTCTAGTATTGAGATTCTAGAATCATTTAATTTGGTCGCCATTTGCGCCATCTAGCGAATCAGTTCTCAAACTTTATTGTTCGTTTCCAGATGCGTCTTAACTAGATAAACAACTCTGTCGAGAACGGCAACTTTCTATCTCATGCCAGTCCTGAGATATAGGCAGTATCATTCGCCGTGTACTCAGTACACGACGCGACCGCTTGCGAAACTTTTTTTAGCGCGACCGCTCTAGGGTTAATAACCAACATTATTAAAAGGTTAAAGTTATACTTTTATAATAGGTATATTTGCATATGCTTTAGGCGATGTGAAGGCTTAGAATAGAACACAATCAGACAAACTGTTTACGGAGAAATTAAGAAATTACGGTATGCGCAAACGCAGTATCACGTAATTTATTATTGGCGGGATTATTGTATAAGTCTTAACTTAGGGTTAATCATACTGTCTGCTGGAAATAGCATCACATAGGCACAAAATAGAATCAACTGGTAACGACAGTAGACCAAACTTCGTGTTTTAGTCTTGACCTTGAAATGCGGTCAAGCATATTCTGGCAACGACAGGCTTAAAATAATCGCCTCAAGCTCATCTTTTTTCGAGCCTATAACTGATATTAAAAAAGCGTGTTACAGTCAAATTTCGTTAACTGCATTAAGCTTATCGCGGTATTTTGACAAAGACCTTAATTAATTATGTTGAGCTATTATAACTAACAGTTCAAGTGTTGTTCATATCATCTCTTGTTTTTGATCAACCCGACTACCAAAAGTTTTTCTAAAAATCGCCCATAGGCTTAACAATTAACGAAATTTGACTGTATTAATACCAAAATGCGCTGATATTCAGAAAATGTTACCAAAGTATGCAAAACTTGTATCAAATACAGTTTCAACATACTTCATGAATATTGTTCAGGTTGCGCCTAATAGGCTGAAAACAGGTCTTCTGTCCTGTATTTCGCAGACTGTTTTCCGTTAGAATGGTTTTCGTCAAAATACCATTCGACGATATGGAGACCTGCACATAGCATGCAGCATTGAGATATGATAAAACAAAATGATGTAGGCATAATACAACAATAATTGGTATTTAGTTATAATAATAGGTAAAGAAATATTAGTATTTATCCTGGAAAGTTATGGAAATTCAAAACAGCGATAAACAACATTTACCTCCTGTATATGTGTGAGTAGATATTTCACCAAGCAGAGCACTGTCCTTTGTGAGGGGTAGCAATCCTTGTTTTAAAGCTGAAATAGCGACGACTGAATTACAACCAACATATATTGCACATCTTATGTCAGGCCTTGCAGCATGAATTACGGAATGCAATGTGAATTCTGTAAAAAATAAAGTTAATGATTTTGCTTTGCTGACACTAGCTGCTAACATACGACTAGTGTTGACGCCAAAATTTGTTGTTCCTTGTTCAGTCACCAGCCCTTGCATATTCACTTTATTTAATGAAGATGCAGTGATTTCATGGTTCAAAACACCGAAGGGATTAACCAAGAACAGTTCTTGATCCGCATTTAATCTCGCCGTTATATGGCTTCCTATACCTTGAGCCCAACCATACAAGTCTATCAGCCTGAATGTAGCAGCCAATTTACAGCGAAGGATTTTTTCTCCTTTTTCATATCCCATTGCTTCAACACCACGAATATCATTAATGGGAACTACACAATTGGAACTTTTGAAAACACTACCAATCCGAGCAGCAGGCATTCCCATGATATCGGACAGTTGTTGAAGGATATTAGAAGATCCACCTTCGCGCATTTGACCATCGACAATTCGTTCTAATTCTTCTCGAAATAAACGAGAATTCATAATAGCTTCAACTCTTTTGCGGCGCTCCATTTCACGCATATCTGCTTCTATGTCGGCTGGACGTGTCTTATTACACTCGTCTTCTTCTGCAATTGCATCGATGCCGTTGGTATGAACAACTGTCTCTGTTTCCGCCATTTTGTTTGTCCTAAAATATATGAAAAAAAAAATCTTGTTTTCAAAGGGATCTATTATAATGCTAATCTATAAAGGTTAGGATAAGCCTTTTGGAAGATGGCATAAAAAATCGATACAGAAAATGTAATGCCCCACGTAAGCATTTCAACAGAACACAACGCTCTATAATAAATGAAAGTACATTCAATCTTTTCTCAAGAGCCGCTGATAACGATTCCCTGCAAGTAGACCTAATGTTTAAAAGGTTTAACTGTTTAATTTTGTATTATTTTCTTCGGTGTATGTAGCCTGTACTTTGTAATAATCGTTAGAAAAAAATAGAATTAAAGAAAAAATAGTATTAGGATATGAAATGGGGAAGGCAAACGAGAAAGCGTCCAACATAGCTTTCGCCAGCCCAAGCTCCTACCTAGCGCCTCCACGCGATCATACCCGGTAATACTCTATTGAGGCTGTGAACCATTTCGCGAAATTTTTAACTTTTTGGTTAAAATTTAACAGTTCGATTCGATTTAACAAGTCGAATTCAAACGAGTTCTAATTGAATCGAAATTTCATATCCGGCAATAATAACATAAGAAACGGACACTGATAAAGCATGTAATATGGAACTGAAACACAAATATTTCTGGATAATAGATACTAAGTTTCTAAGTTTCTTTCTTTAAGGACAAACAAGCTGTTGTGATAACGCAGTTAGCCGGAATCTTAGTCATGGCCGATGAAACAATGAAAATGTTCTATTGTTTGCAGCTGGGGGACACCGGAAGGGTTGACGGTAATCAGTACAATGATTATCTTCAACCGGTACATCTCCTCCATCTTTTGGCACATTGGGCCGAGGCCGAGGCGGCCAAAAAACCACGTTCTCCAGGCGGTAACTTCCAGCATGCACTTCATACGGCATATATCCCCGTTCACCACAAGCCCCGAAAGAAAGAACAGCAGCTTGAACATTCGCTTCTTGCTGATCGTCAGTTACAGAAGGACATTCTTTGGGGAATTTCTGTGGGAGATATATTTAACGCCATAACATCAAGTATAGGTCTCGTCATCCTTCGCCGTAAAGATGTTTTTCACCAGCACGTTCAGCCTTCAGCCAGCCTTGACTGATCCATCCACTTAAGAATGTCCATTTTGGCGAGGTACTTCTTCACTGTTTAGTTCCGACCTTCCCAAGGCGGGAAGGCTGGAGGCTGAGGCTGAGGGATGAATTTTTTTGTTGTGTAGAGTTCACGTAAATAAACATCTTTGCATATTTAGTTTTTCGAAAATTCGTCTAGACTAGCTTTTGAAAAGGGCTTAATTTTTTTCCCTTTTTTATTATAAAAAATATAACTCGAAAATTATAGGACCTACAAAAAATGATCTATGGGTGACTTTTTGAAAATCTTCTGAATTTTCATAAAAAATACTGAAAAAAATAAAAATTGATTGCTATTTTCTACACTGAGAAAAAAGCATTTTAAAGACTAAAATTCGATTTTCCAAAAAAGGCCATCTCAGAAATTGATGAATTTTTTTTGAAGATAGATAACACAGGTATGCAAAAATACAAAAAAAATCAGATGCATGAGATATTTTATTTTATGATATTTAGGTGTATTATATTTTTTTTGGGGTGCTGAATTCAAAAATGGTTTCCGTTTTTCTCCATCATCACGTACAGATTTTTTACAAATTGGGTATGAAAGGGGGAAGGCAATGAAGATGCGTCCAACATAACTCTAGCCAACCCAAGTTCCTATCTAGCACCTCCACGTGGTCATACCCGGTAATACTCTTTCCATAAAATTGAGTAGCTAAGCTAGGAGGTGCGATGCTCCCGGCTGCTTGATATCAAAATCGTAGTTTTGGGCAGACGGCTGATCCACCCAGCCCCGTTGATAGGTAAGCCCCAACATATATTCTAATTGTTTGTTTCGTTCTAGCTCTTCAAAAACCTACTATACAATCGAAACATTGACCGTAAAGTTTGCTATTAATGTACATGGATATTGTTGGGTTGTTGTATATTTAGGATTGATGGAAACTCAAATGATGGCATCATTATGATGCAACTATATCTGATGCAAAGGACTGCTGGTGAGGTCGTTCTATTTTCATCCATATTAATTCATTTCATTATATATCATGTGATAAATTCATTATCTGCATTAAATAATAAATTCATGAATACAGAGGCAACATATGAGTGGAAGACTGGAGGATGGAGTGAGGAGTCACCCGGAATCACTAGGAGGAAACTCCTGAAGGTCGGAAACAATATTTATGTTGCACTCTTCGAACAAACAAAACATCACGTGGGTTAAAGCTGGTACAGCGAAATTGATTGTTACATGGAAGGATTCTAGTGCTGGAAGGAAATTCTTATGATCCCGGAATGCGCACAAGTGTCTCTGCTTGTGGGTCCGCCCAATCCCTTTTGGTCCTTCTACAACAGCTTTGGTGTGAAATTCATTTGACAATCAAATTTGGATCTACTGTAAGTCAACCTACATACACTGGCAGGACCTTGAACTGATGGTGGATTCACCAATACATACAGATTTTTTACAAATTATGTTTCTCATATGGAAAAGTCACAAATTAGATGGAAAAATTATTACCACAGATTTGTAATAAAAAATCTAAATTAGATCTTTTTTGTTATTTTTGCAAATTTTTACTTAATAAATACAGGAAAAATATTACTGGACTGAAATATGCAAGAAAAAATAATAACATCAAACCTTTAATAACTAAACAAAAGAAAAGAAACCAGCGTTTATTTTTCCATATTATTAAAAATTTAATACAAAAACTTTGTACAGTACTTAAATTTTAGTTCAAACAGAACCAAACTCCAAATTTTTTGACCCAACCACATAAAGTAAGCATTTATTTATTTATTTGTTTATTTATTTATTTATTTATTTGCAGTCCTGATAGAGATGAACCAGTTTGATAACAGTGTATTGCCACAGGATCCCCTTAGAGGGCCACAAACGTATAACTTGACCTGCATTCGAATTTTGCTTTGATTTTGCTTGCGTGTCACTTGGTTAGTTATCTTGTTTTTTTTTTTTGAATAATCCAAATCCTTGTCGCTTACTAGATCAGAATTCGGTAACCACTAAATAGTATCGTAATCTAATCATAGTAGGGGTATTCACGTAGCTTGCTATGTTGCGTAAACGGTGTATTCCGTGTATATACTGCCACTATTCTCATTACAGTTCTGGTTTCTATGGAGTTGGAACTGTTATGCGAAAAGCGACAGTATAAATACGCAATACGCAACATAGCAAGCGCTACGTGAAAATTGTAGTTTAAGTATCTACAACTTTTTCACTTAGAACGCATATGCTGTGCTGCCAATACGTTTCAAGAATACAAATCTCTGAAACTATTCACGTTTGAAACCGCTTATTTCTTGGCCAACCTTTTAGTCATGAATATCAGGCTATTCCTAAGCTGATGTTTGTTCTCAAACATGTTTTAAAGGAACCGAATTAGATTGAGGCAAAAATAAATCAAACAATAGTTTAGTGAAATTCGGTACCGCTTTCCCATCATAGGTGCTAGATAAGATAAAAATAGAAATACGACAAATTAGACACTCCGGAGTATCAGCTATCAGTGCTTTGGGGGCTCGAAATTGGTCGTTTTATTCCGTAGTGTCCAAGTACATACCCTAATTTTGGATATTAGGAACGTAATACTCAATGATACAGTTTTTTACTATGCATTAGACGCATGCAGAAAGTGACATGAACTGTTCGAAACATCATGCATGCTCAATATGATTTTCGTTTTCTTAGCCTCAAATGTATGTATGTATGGGGACTACTACCTATCTCAGAAGGCGAACCGTTCATAGCAATGGTCTTATCATGACAAGAGGAATTGTACAACCATAACGATCGGCCATGTTTACCAGCTCCTGCATGAAGGGCCAAAAGGGAATCGGTAGGCAAGCAACATCACTTGCACGTACCAGGGATGTCTAAGAATCGCCTTTCAGAAACTAAATCACATGAGTCAATCATTAAGTAAGCCCTCCCAATGCAGAATGACCCCAATAGGTGAGGGAAAAGGCCCGCTCATTATCCACAATATGTTGTTAGCCGGGCCAAGGTTAACTTTAGGAAGTTTGACCCTCCCATTCAATGATGTTTTCGTAATTTTTCTTTTTTTTCTTTTCATTAAGTTCTGGTTTGTGAACGCGTCATTGTTAAGTGTGCCCAAGTTGATTAAAAATGAGCTTCAAAAAGAACCGCTGTCGGAAAAATGCAAGGAGCGAGGCACAAAAGCAAACGATGCTAAATTGCCATATGAAACGATACTTATTATGTAAGTACTAGTTATATGAGACTAACCTGGATATTCGAAAATTTTCTTGTACAGCCAGTAATTACAAAAATTAAGATATATAACATAACATTTTTATAACTTTAATATAATGGTAATGGTACTCGCAAACAATCATAACTTGAAAATTTACAGCGAAAAATACTATGCACATGCGAGATTTACAGTGACTCGACAACCACGTGACCAACTTGAATTTATTATACATACCTGAAAATAGAAATCAGGCATAATGAGACGAGCTAATATAGCCCCTAAGTTGATAAACATTTCCTGTTTGCAACGCACATATGCAGTGATATAGCACCCTACACGCTTTCTTTGCCTCATGTAAACAGAATGGCCCAAAACTGGCACCTAAGGTAAGTTAGAGAATATTTTTACCTTTGTTATAGTATATAACAAAGGTTTAGAAATTGGTCGAAAAACATGAAGTTGATCCGAGGACCGGAGGGCCGAGTCACATATACCAATCGATTTAGCTCGACGAACTGAGCAATGTCAGTGTGTGTGTGTGTGTGTGTGTGTGTGTGTGTGTGTGTGTGTGTGTGTGTGTGTGTGTGTGTGTGTGTGTGTGTGTGTGTGTGTGTGTGTGTGTGTGTGTGTGTGTGTGAGTGTGTGTGTGTGTGAGTGTGTGTGTGTGAGTGTGTGTGTGTGAGTGTGTGTGTGTGAGTGTGTGTGTGTGAGTGTGTGTGTGTCAGCTAAACCGATTTATGCCCTAATAGTCTCATTCGAAAGGTATTATTGCCTACCCAAGCAGCACTTGCAACATCTTCCATGTGGCTATTAAGTCTTGTTTAAATTGCAAAAAACTTCACCGGTTACAGTATTGAAACACGCAACAAATAAGCAACTTCATGTTATTAATATGTTGGATTCAGGTTATCCAATACTTATACTGGCTGTCACAAATATATTAGTCTATATCTAGTAACATGAAACTTCATCGTAACATCGTGTTATTATAATGCCATTGCTAAACAATAATGTCACATGATGTTGCATCATGTTGATTACGGCATATTGTTAAATAAAATGTAACCAAACAAATACAACCAATGTAACATCATATTCCGCCATAGTTTTATGAAAAAATATTTTTCAACGAAGGAATGTTTTTATTTTAACAATAATTACACGAACATTCATCAGGAACCCATGGCATTTACTAAAATATTATTTGATTACAGTATCTAGTTCGATTTTACACCGCATTTTTCCATCGTAAACGAATTCTTAATCTGGCTGGGTTAATTCTTTAAACTTGAAAATAAATAAATTAATAACTTTCACGAGGCGCATCAAATAATACAACGCAAAATTATATTTTGCACGATAAATTTTGAATGGCATGGAGATTAGCTCATAATAGGCCCAAAAAACTAAAGTCGCATTAAGAATATTAATGTAAATAATTTTCGTCTTGGAGCCCAGAGAGGAAATCCCGGTTCCCGCTAAACATAATTCGTGATGAAGTTGCTCATAATTGTTTGGTTTTAGTGTGAGGAAAAAAGAGAAGAAAGTATTTTTGTTTTTGTTTTCACGCAAGTTTTGACAACGCGGCATAGGATTTCGTGGGAGTGCGAACAGGCTTAAAATCTCTTTTAGTATCGTAGTCGCAAGTTTCGACAACGGGACATAGGATTTCGTGTGAGTGCGAACAGGCATAAAATCTCTTTTAGTATTGTAGTCGCGAATACCTGCTTGTATTTAGATAACGCGCTTTGGTTTTTGTGCGAGAAAAAAAGAGAAGGAAGTATTTTTGTTTATGTTTTCACGCAAGTTTTGACAACGCGGCATAGGATTTCGTGGGAGTGCGAACAGGCTTAAAATCTCTTTTAGTATCGTAGTCGCGAATGGATAGATAACGCGCATTGATGTTCCATAAAACATCTGTGTAACAATTGGTTGCATATAGGCTCCACCTCTTGCGCTTTTTCAATCACATAACAGTTCGATAAAGGTAACTGATGCAAACTTTTACCATATTTGAATGTTTCAATTATAGTTGCGTAACCCTTCATGCAACAAATGGTGCTGCTTGGGTAGTATATCACTATTGAATTGTTTCCTGGTCCGATGTTTCGTTTAAAAGTTAGGCCATTGCAAATCATATTTAAAGTTTTTGTCACCCCCCCCCCCCTTGGAAATTGACTTGAAAAATCGGGGGGCAAAAAAATAATTTGTAGGATATGAGTCAAATTTCTTTTTATAAAATCAATTGTCTGTGCCGGTTTTCACGTTTAAACCTTAAATAAAAATAAAATATTTGTAATGGCCTTATAAGCAAAAATGTTAAAACTACGTGACACGATTTTCCCCGGAACCACACAGCCGATTTCAATGAGCTCTTGCTATTAAAAATATTTTCAGCAAGTTTTATTGAAAACAAACAAGCAGTTTAAAAGTTATGCTTAAAAACGTGTTTTGACAAGGTAATAATTATCGCCTGTTTCTCAGAGATGGCAAAACCGATTTATGCGCTGTCAATCTCATTTGAAAGGTTATATACCGGATACATCACTATTGAATTGTTTTTTGATTGGACTTTTAGTTTGAAAGGTATGAGCAATTGAAGTTATAAGGACTGTATCGAAAAGTCTTTAGCAACAATTATCCGTGAATAAAAATGAAATGCGATTATTTCAATTTTTGTTTTCGGTTTATTGAAGATCAGTACGACTTGAAACAATAACATGTCTTACATTAGTCAAAATATTAAGTTCTAAAGAATGAGCGCACTTTTAATGAAACTCCTCCCAGCAAATTCTGCACAGTAGCTTTTATGCATTTCCTGGATGCTACTGTTCAATTTTTCTTGAATTCCTCCATGCATTGGGAAACTGTTCCTTCCCTCCTGAAAATTCTCTTCACAATCGACCAGTAACGTTCAATTGGCCGGAGCTCTGGACAATTTGGTGGATTGATGTTTTTCTCGACGAATTGGATATTACTGTCTGAAAGGCACTGTTGTACAGGATTAGCGCAATGTACAGATGCCAAATTCGGCCAAAAGAGAGGGGGAAACTAATACTGTTTGTTGAGGGGCCACAATCTTTTTTACAATTATTCATCTTTGTAAATTTGAGCATTTATTGCACACTTTGCGAAGAAAATACGCATCGCAGACCATAAGTACAAATAGCTTACCATACTTAAACCTTCTGCCCAATTTTGTTCAGCGCAATCGTACTGTCGGTATCGTTCACCACCTCGTCCGCCGATTTAGTGTAGAACTTCGGCCCTGGAAGCGCTTTACAATCCTGTTTGACGTAAGTTTCGTCGTCCATATAGATGCAGTTGTTGCCGTTGACTATTATCCGTTTATAGTTACCGTGCCCTTATTTAGACTCGAGATTGTTGCTCTCCGGATTTCTTAGAATCCTCATGCTTCTTGTTTGTCTTTACGGAGTTCCTGACGTTGATTCACTGAATTATTTCAATGCTTGTTTTAAGTATTTTAGCCAAATAAGATGTTGTTACCAATCGGTGTCGTTTAATATGACTTATTACTTCTGAATCTACCGGACCAAGGCAGATCCTTCAAGGATAACTCTTCCTTATATATCGATGATATTTTTACACTTGTGTGGTGTACTTTAAACCGTTCTGCTATTTGGTTGGAAGAAAACACCGTTTTCAGTGTATCAAGTGTGCAGAATTTTTTTTCTGATTTCAAGATTAATCCGAGGCATAGCGAAAAGTAAAAAAATAATGGAAACAAATCGATAGCACAACTATTTTAAGATATTTAAACAAACTTTTGCTTGCACGCACATAAAACTTTATCCATTTTTGAGTAAAATCATTTTAAAAGTTGCTAATTACTTTTCGATACAGTCCTTACGTTAAAATTTACTATACTTTATAGCGATTTTAACGACAATTTATCTAGTTTCAATTGTTTTAGTATTAAACGAGAAGTCTTAACACTGCAAATGTATCTGCCAAATTTGATAAGAATTGGTCGTACTGGTCAAAAGATATTTAAAAATGATTGATGAAATTTATTCAAGAAAACTTTAATGGGACCAAACCTCAAAAACAGAATAACATAGTAAAAATGTGTAATTTTTCAACTGGTGTTTCTTTGGAGCAGTTAATTAAAATATAGCACATTTTCTTACACTTTTAGGGTAACCGTGAATCCGCCTAATAGGGTGACACAAATTTTTGTTTTCGCTAGGTTCGCTCTTGCTCTTAGCGTTTCGTGCAAATGTAGTTTTATTTTCGTTTGCATTATTTTACCAATTTTAGAACATTTACCTTCCCACTTCGCGAGTATTAGGTAAGTACTAAAGCATAGTTAAAATACAATATTTCATGCATCATTTCAAAGATATTAGATAAACTAAAGTGTTCGAAATTTGTATCACGTTTTGAGGAGTGATTCAAACTTCGAACAGCCACGAATAGTATCAGGGTTTTCCAAGTTTTCCTTCGGGAAAATGAATTGTCTGCATTGTAAAGCTGTATAACAACAGCGTCGCCCGCAGTGCCTTACAAGTCGCAAGGACTTGCATAGTGTCGTCGTCCCGTCAGTAAAATGAGTTAGATTCTCGATCCATGAATCGAACTTTTACCCCGTCAATAAATCGAACTTTTGCCCCGCTAGGCGCTTGACGGGGTTTGATTAAATTATGGAAAAGCAACATATATTCTGTAAATTCTTCTCACCGCAATTTCAAGAGAGATATTTGAGTGATGTAAAACGCTGCTACAATTTGTGAATAAGTAATATCCTCCTGTTGATATCGTATTTGCCGTACAACGAAATATTACATCAAAACCGTTCTAAAATAACTTTTACCCATAACTCAGCCACTATGATTCGTAAACAACAAATGTTTATGATGGATTTAAGCTGTCAAAGTACTCACCCATCCATGCCAATGTAGTCAATTTACTCGGAATCCGCACTGATAAATCATTGAATCGCACTTTTACCCGCATCGTACTTTTACCCCTCCTTACTCTATATTTTCAACAGTCTCTTGCTCCTCGACAGGAACCAAACGATACAAAATAATTTTATTTCAATGAACCGACTCAACTTTGCACAGTCATTTTTCCTACTCTGAAAGTGAAATTACTTTCCAATCGTATTAAAACAAGCAAAACAATCCTCCTCTCTTTAGGGGGGGAATTATGACCCCTTCCCCTTCATTAGTGGGGGGGTCCCTATGCAAATGAAATAGAAACATCCTCATAACTAGAGAACTAATCAAGCAAACGGAACTAAATTTGGCATGTGGGGGGTTTTGAAAGCAGGAATTTTTTTAGGCTGGTTTGAGACCCCTCACCCCTGTGTTAGGGGGATAAGGACGCTCATACAAATAAAACAGAAATTTTTGCGTGAGTCAAAAACTAATTGAACTCGAGAAATTTTACTCTTTCATAAAACATTAGTCAATAGGTGTTGTTAAAACTAAAAACTGTGGGAGTACAATGCCCTTGGTACAATATATCGCTTATGCCAGCATCAGAACATGCCTCGCGCTATATACCATCTCGGCAGCGTTACACTATGCCGCCGATGCGACGAGCTTTCTGAACAGTTCGGTGCATCGTCGTGTCGGCAATCATCGTTGTCGTCTAGATTCCGACCGCGTTCAAAGACCTGACTGCTTAGCACACAGTCGTATTCAGTTGATTAAACAATAAAGGCTTGGGCGATTCTTTGTGGCTATAATTTATACTCTGCACAATGGCGACCGTGCAGGTTGTTCTAATCGAACAATTGTGCCATGTTAGTTTTTTTCGGTACGTGTTGCAGCGCAGAATCGCTCAAGAAACCCGAATAAAATATATACGTAACGCGAGTGAAATACAGTTTATGAATTACTAGCTGACCCGACAAACTTCGTATTGCCACAAATTAACCTGTGTTGTACATAAATCATGAATCTCGGATGATCTTTGTCACTATCTCGAGTTTTGCAAGCCCCCCAGTGGGCGGCGCTTCCGACGGCGGGTCACCGGCAACACTCGCGACCGTCTCGTCCTGAATGATCTAGTGTTACTATAGATAGTTTTTGTGGTCTTGTATTGACTAATGTTTTATGGAAGTCTCGAATTTCTCGAGTTCGATTAGATTTTGAGTTTCGCAAAAATTTCTGTTTTATTTGTATAAGAGTCCAAATCCCTCTACCACATGGGTGAAAGGTCTCTAACTATCGTAAAATGAATTCAAGACTCCAAAATCTCCCACATGCCAAATTTGGTTCCATTTGCTTGATTAGTTCTCAAGTTATAAGGAAATTTGAATTTCATTTGTATGGGAGCTCCCCTCTTAAAAGGGGAAGGGGTCGTAATTCACCATAGAAAAAAATTCTGCCATCTAAAACTCCCACATGCCAAATTTGGTTCCATTTGATTGATTAGTTTTCGAGATAAGAGGAAATTTGCATTTCATTTGTATGGAAGCCCACCCTCTTAAAGGGGAGATAGGCCATAACTCGCTTTCTAAAGAAGAGGGGTCTCAATTCACCATAGAAAAAAATCTTGCGTCCAAAACCCCTTACATGTCAAATTTGGTTCGATTTGCTTGATTAGTTCTCGAGTTATGAGGAAATTTGTTTTTCATTTGTATAGGAGCCTCCCCCCCCCCTCTTAAAGTGGGGAAATCCATAGAAAATATACCATAGAAAATATTCTTGCCTACAAAAACATCCACATGACAAATTTGGTTCCATTTGCTTGATTAGTTCTAGAGTTATGAGGAAATTTGTATTTCGTTTGTATGAGAGCCCCCCCTCTTAAAAAGGTAAGGGGTCCTAATTCATCATAGAAAAAATGGTTGCCTCCAAAAACACCCACATGCCAAATATGGTTCCATTTGCTTGATTAGTTCTCGAATTATGAGTAAATTTGTATTTTATTTGTGTAGCAGCACCCCCTCTTAAAGTTGGGAGGGGTCCTAATTCACCATAGAAAATATTTTTGCCTCCAGAAACCTCCACATGCCAAATTTGGTTCTATTTGCTTGATTAGTTCTCGAGTTATGAGGAAATTTGAATTTCATTTGTATAGGAGCCCCCCCCTCCTAAAGTGGGTAGGGGTCCCAATTCATCATAGAAAAAATTTTTGTCTCCAAAAACACCCACGTGCCAAATTTAGTTCCATTTGCTTGATTAGTTCTCGAGTTATGAGGAAATTTGTATTTCGTTTGTATTGGAGCCCCCCCTCTTAAAGTTGGGAGGGGTCCTAATTCACCATAGAAAATATTCTTGCCCTCGAAAACTTTCACATGCCAAATTTGGTTTCATTTGCTTGATTTGCTGTCGAGTTATGAGGAAATTTGTATTTCATTTGTATAGGAGCCCCCCTCCTAAAGTGAGGAGGGGTCCCAGTTCATCATAGAAAAAAAATTTGTCTCCATAAACACCCACGTGTCAAATTTGGTTCCATTTGCTTGATTAGTTCTCGAGTTATGAGGAAATTTGTATTTCGTTTGTATAGGAGCCCCCCCTCTTAAAGTGGGGAGGGGTTCTAATTCACCATAGAAAATATTCATGCCCTAGAAAACTTTCACATGCCAAATTTGGTTCCATTTGCTTGATTAATTCTCGAGTTATGAGGAAATTTGCATTTCATTGGTATAGGAGCACCCCTTCCTAAAGTGGGAAGGGGTCCCAATTCATCATAGAAAAAAATTTTGTCTCCAAAAACACCCACATGGAAAATTTTGTTCCATTTGCTTGATTAGTTCTCGAGTTATGAGGAAATTTGTATTTCGTTTGTATAGGAGCCCCCCCCCTCTTAAAGTTGGGAGGGGTCCTAATTCACCATAGAAAATATTCTTGCCCTCGAAAACTTTCACATGCCAAATTTGGTTCCATTTGCTTGATTAGCTCTCGAGTTATGAGGAAATTTGTATTTCATTTGTATAGGAGCCCCCCCTCCTAAAGTGAGGAGGGGTCCCAGTTCATCATAGAAAAAAATTTTGTCTCCAAAAACACCCACGTGTCAAATTTGGTTCCATTTACTTGATTAGTTCTCGAGTTATGAGGAAAATTGTGTTTCTTTGATACAGGAGCTCCTCCCTCTTAAAGTGGGGAGGGGTCCTAATTTACTATAGAAAATATTCTTGCCCTCGAAAACCTTCACATGCCAAATTTGGTTCCATTTGCTTGATTAGTTCTCGAGTTATGAGGAAATTTGTATGGAAGCCCCCCCTTTTAAAGAGGAGAGGAGTTATAATTCCCCTTATAAAGAGGGGAGGGGTCTCAATTTACCATAGAATAAATTCTTGTCACCGGAAACACCCACATGCCAAATTTTGTTCTATTTGCTTGATTAGTTGTCGAGTAATGCAGAAATTTGTGTTTCATTTGTATGGGAGCCCCCCCTCTTAGTGGGGGGAGGGGTTTCTAACCATCACTAAAACCTTTCCTGGCCCCAAAAAACCTCTACATGCATATTTTCATGCCGACTGGTTCAGTAGTTTTCGATTCTATAAGGAACATACGGACAGACAGACAGACAGTTTTTATAATCTTTTTTTTTTCAGAAAAAGATGTTAAATGGTTTGAATACACATGAATGTATATATATGAATAATGCTATTTTGCGTTTAGCACTATATTTTTGATTTGAAATAGTTATAGTAGTTTACGCAATATCAAGGCCGCTGTTTATTATTGTGCTACTTAGTCCTGTCACGTTCACAACGACGATAACTTACTCAAATGGGAAATTGTTCGAATCACGAGTGAATTTCGTGAATTCTTACTGGCTGTTGGACGATAACGACAGCCGGCCAATGTTGATAGTATGAATCTGTTGGCATTCGGCCGGCTAAGCTACATTTCATTTTGCTTTAGGCACAAATGTTATAACAATGATTCGATACGATCATTGTTGAATGATGTATATGGTTCGGTACGACCATAGATGACTAAATGACTTGGTACAATCATTGTTGAACGATGTATATGGTTCGGTACGACCATAAATGAATTAAATGATTTCGAACGATGATTGTTGAATGATGTATATGGTTCGGTACGACCATAGGTGAAACTGCTCGATATGACCAGAGATAAATAAAATGGTTTTATATGAACATTGTCGAAATAACAGTTATATTTAGTGGGAATCAAGTACCAGACATGTACATAATCTAGTAATTATATAGGTTTGAACTATTGATTTATTTGGATTTTTGGTAGTTAAAATGGTTGCTGCCATGAGGTCAGGGGAAACTGTTTGTTAAAAAGAGTGCCTCAGAAAAATAGTCTTATGATATGTAATGAATGTTAAGTGAAATGAACAAGACGTAAAGGTACTTCGTATCGTCTCGACAAAGTCCCCAGGCAGAGAATCGTGCGGGTCCAGAAGGACACATCAAAACGGGGGAAGAAAAGTTTACTTGACAGATTAGAAAAAAGGATAGTTTTTCACATTGCTGAAAAGAGAAAAACGGCAATTACGTGAAGGAAAAGTTGCTCTCAGGCTTACCCTACGAGTCGAATCATCTTCAATCCCGAAAGATTCGGCAACTTGTGTTTTCTCTCAGAGGAAATTCAATGATATGAAGGGGGATGTGCTAGAATATTCAGATGTTTTCACCAGGTAACTTAACCAGGTACCCGTAAGTCGTGTTCTTAATGGTGTTGATTTAAAATGAATTTCGAAATTGCTAAGGATTTCAATAATACAAGTGCTGGCAGTGATACCGAACAGTTGCACCTTTCGGGTGATCAGATACAGGGAATTAACCTCTGCTACAAACTCACTCACAATTTCATTGAAAAGAGTTATTTTCAGGATTTTGTTCGCTTGGGATATATCAGTTGAATGCATGACAAAGTCGGCTTTTATCTCTAAATGAATATAGTAAATGGCAAATTCGTTAATAATTTTTTTTTGTGAAGTATGTAAATCAGGCTTTTTTTCTATGCTTTTATATCAAGTTTTTTTTTCATATTTCACCATGAGAGAAGAGGAGAGATGTGGGGGTTGAATGCCCTTGGTACAATATATCGCTTATGCCAGCATCAGAACATGCCTCGCGCTATATACCATCTCGGCAGCGTTACACTATGCCGCCGATGCGACGAGCTGTCTGAACAGTTCGGTGCATCGTTGTGTCGGCAACGTTGCCGTCTAGATTCCGACCGCGTTCAAAGACCTGACTGCTAAGCACAGTGAGTCTTATTCAGTTGACTAAGCAATAAAGGCTTGGGCGATTCTTTGTGGCTGTAATTTATACTCTGCACAAAAACCATCAATAGTTACACTAGATGATTCAGGGGTGACCGGTGACCTGCCGTCGGAAGCGCCGGCCACTGCACGGGGGCAGCCCCCCGTAGAGATCACCTCTATCCAGGTTTATTTACTTTTCTAGATCTACTGACCTCCATTACTTTCTTTCAGTTGGGTTACCCCTGCGAAATGGTACTTTCCACGAAAAGATTTTCCGTGAAATGGTACATCACGCGTAAGGTTTTTCGCGAAATGGTACTCTGCGAAACCCTATATTCTCCGTTATGATCATCCGAGAATTGATGTTCTGCAAAAAGGTATTCGGCGAAATGGTTTGTAATGATAGCGATTATTTAAATGATATCCGCTTTATTTTATTAGGCTAAGCAATGGGGGGAGTTGTTTTCCACTTTACTGTGAGGAAAATTTGTATATTAAAACGCCCATGAACTCCTCAAAAACTTGCAAAACTTGATATTGTGACAAAGGTCATCCGAGATTCACGATTTATGTACACTGAAGTCGCTTTTTACGCGTTTTTTTACACGGTTTCTTTTTACGCGACTATTTTTCGCAGTTTTCGGAATTTACGCGGTTTTCGGAATTTACGCGGTTTTTTTACACGGTTTTCGGAATTTACGCGGATGTGCTCAAAACGTCTATTTTTTCGCGTAGTGTTGAAATCCACAGTTTTTTTTACGTGAAATTTTGGTTTTTTCTACGCGGTTTTCAGAATTTGCGCGGTTTTGATTTACGCGGGACGTATCCTGCGCGTAAAAAGCGACTTGAGTGTACAACAGTTTAATTTGTGGCAATACGAAGTTTGTCGGGTTAGCTACTGTTTTACCTGACTCACTGCGAATATGCGTATTATTGAAATAAAACGTAACCATACGTTTTATTCGTTTACTAGCTGACCCGACAAACTTCGTATTGCCACAAATTAACCTGTGTTGTACATAAATCATGAATCTCGGATGATCTTTATCACTTCTCGAGTTTTGCAAGTCCCCCAGTGGGCGGCGCTTCCGACGGCGGGTCACCGGCAACACTCGCGACCGGCTCGTCCTGAATGATCTAGTGTTACTATAGATAGTTTTTGTGGTCTTGTTATTGATTAATGTTTTATGGAAGAGTCTCGAATTTCTCGAGTTGGATTAGTTTTTGAGTTTTGCCAAAATTTCTGTTTTATTTGTATGAGAGTCCATATCCCCCTACCACAGGGGTGAGAGGTCTCTAACTATCATAAAATAAATTCAAGACTCAAAAATCTCCTACATGCTAAATTTGGTTCCATTTGCTTGATTAGTACTCAAATTATAAGGAAATTTGTATTTCATTTGTATGGAAGCCCACCCTCTTAAAAGGGAAAGGGGTCGTAATACACCACAGAAAAAAAATTCTGCCATCTAAAACTCTCACATGCCAAATTTGGTTCCATTTACTTGATTAGTTCTAAAGTTATGAGCAAATTTGTATTTCGTTTGAATGGGAGCCCCCCCCCCTCCTAAAAAGGTAAGAAGTCCTAATTCATCATGGGAAAAATGGTTGCCTCCAAAAACACCCACATGCCAAATGTTGTTCTATTTGCTTGATTAGTTCTCGAGTTAGGAGGAAATTTGTATTTCATTTGTACAGGAGCCCCCCCTCTTAGAGTGGGGAGGGGTCCTAATTCACCGTAGAAAATTTTCTTGCCCTCGAAAACCTTCACATGCCAAAGTTGGTTCCATTTGCTTGATTAGTTCTCGAGTTATGGGGAAATTTGTATTTCATTTGTATTGGAGCCCCCCCTCCTAATGTGGGAAGAGGTCCTAATTCATCACAGAAAAAATTCTTGCCTCCAAAAACACCTACATGCCAAATTTGGTTCCATTTGCTGGATTAGTTCTCGAGTTATGAGGAAATTTGTATCTCGTTTGTACAGGACCCCCCCTCCTAAAGTGGGGAGGGGTCCCAATTCATCATTCAAAAAAAAATTGTCTCCAAAAACACACACATGCCAAATTTGGTTCAATTCGCTTGATTAGTTCTCGAGTTATGAGGAAATTTGTATTTCATTTGTACAGGAGCCCCTCCTCTTAAAGTGGGGAGGGGTCCTAATTCACCATAGAAAATTTTCTTGCTCTCGAAAACCTTCACATGCCAAATTTGGTTGCATTTGCTTGATTAGTTCTCGAGTTATGAGGAAATTTGTATGGAAGTCCCCCCTCTTAAAGGGGAGAGGAGTTATAATTCCTCTTATAAAGAGGGGAGGGGTCTCAATTCACCATAGAATAAATTCTTGTCACCAAAAAAAACACCCACATGCCAAATGTTGTTCTATTTGCTTAATTAGTTCTCGAGTTAGGAGGAAATTTGTATTTCATTTGTACAGGAGCCCCCCCTCTTAGAGTGGGGAGGGGTCCTAATTCACCGTAGAAAATTTTCTTGCCCTCGAAAACCTTCACATGCCAAAGTTGGTTCCATTTGCTTGATTAGTTCTCGAGTTATGAGGAAATTTGTATGGCAGCCCCCCCTCTTAAAGGAGAGAGGAGTTACAATTCCTCTTATAAAGAGGGAGGGGTCTCAATTTACCATAGAATAAATTCTTGTCACCGAAAACACCCACATGCCAAATTTGGTTCTATTTGCTTGATTAGTTCTCGAGTTATGAGGAAATTTGTATTTCATTTGTATAGGAGCCCCCCCTCCTAAAGTGGGGAGAGGTTCTTATTCATCATAGAAAACATTCTTGCCTCCAAAAACACCTACATGCCAAATTTGGTTCCATTTGCTGGATTAGCTCTCGAGTTATAAGGAAATTTGTATTTCGTTTGTATAGGAGCCCCCCCCCCCCTCTTAAAGTGGGGAGGGGTCCCAATTCATAATAGAAAAAAATTTTGTCTTCAAAAACACACACATGCCAAATTTGGTTCCATTTGCTTGATTAGTTCTCGAGTTATGAGGAAATTGGTATTTCATTTGTACAGGAGCCCCCCCTCTTAAAGTGAGGAGGGGTCCTAATTCAACATAGAAAATTTTCTTGCCCTCGAAAACCTTCACATGCCAAATTTGGTTCCATTTGCTTGATTAGTTCTCGAGTTATGAGGAAATTGGTATGGAAACCCCCCCTCTTAAAGGGGAGAGGAGTTATAATTCCCCTTATAAAGAGGGGAGGGGTCTCAAATTACCCTAGAATAAATTCTTGTCACCGAAAACACCCACATGCCAAATTTGGTTCTATTTGCTTAATTAGTTCTCGAATTATGCAGAAATGTGTGTTTCATTTGTATGGGAGCCCCCCCTCTTAGTGGGGGGAGGGGTCTCTAACCATCACTAAAACCTTTCCTGGCCCTAAAAACCTCTACATGCAAATTTTCACGCCGATTGGTTCAGTAGTTTTTGATTCTATAAGGAACACAAAACAGACAGACAGACAGACAGACAGACAGACAGACAGACAGAAATCCTTCTTTATAGGTATAGATAACGCGTATGCAGTTAATATCGATAACAAACGATTTTTTATAAGTGCTTTTGTTATAGCATTTAATTTGTAAAAAGTTTTTTTTTTCCTTTTTTTTCCTTTTTTTCGGGTTATCCAACTGGTCGCTTAATAGCGTATAAAACTCTGCGCTGGGCCCTTTTGTATTGTCAACAAAGTGTCAGGGAGACCTCAAACATCAGTTCTACCTGACGAGACAGGCACTGGCGCCCACTAAAACACAGGTAGAGCTCCAAGCATAGCCGTCACGCCAATACCCGCAGGCGGAGGCGTTTCGGCCCTGCGCGGGCTCCACGAACTGACTCTAAGATCTCTCTGCCAAAGGCCGGAATGTCATATTTTAAATATAATGATGATGATGATAATGATGATGATGAGAAGAAAAATAATAGATCGAATTTGTAAATGTGCTTTGGACTTTTTGTACCACTCGAGTTGCAATATGTGGTATAGTGAAGAAGTGGAGGATTCGTCAGCCCCGCCTGACACCGGTCTTCAACCGCGCTCCCGCTTTCAGTTTTCCAACACAAACAACCACAAATGAACCAATAGGTAAGCAAATTTAATCTTTCATCCCCTTAGCATTCACAGTGCATTCCCACGATACAAAGTAAATTGAGCGCAGCACAAGCTGGACGTTCGCGGTAGTCGACAGAAGCTTCAAAATATAGAGACTCGCCCGCCTTCCAACCCTCGAGACCAAAGTACTGTAAAGCTCTGGGCTTAAACGTATCTTTAAGACTCGACCCCTTCCTATCGACAGAGCCCGCGGGCGGCCATCAGAGCTCAGGACAGCCTCGGGACCAGTGCAAAAATCCTACTCTATGTAGCAGCGCCGCCTAGCCGAAACTCGAACACGCGACACGAATTGACCTAATTTTCCCATCTGCTACCTAAGAAGTGCTATTACCAAGAAGTGCTTCGGCATCCAATCGGATCAGGTATCCCGCTTACATCCCCTTACTAACCCTAAGCCCCCGACCAACTCAATCAATCCGACATTTTTTGGAGATATTTGTGACAGTTGTGATAAATAGGGATGAATCCCAGTAAACTTCATCTATTGTCAGAGATCCCCATACTGGCCTTATTCTTAAACGGAATAAAAGCACTTTCTGAACAACGCAACAATCACATTTGGTACATTTTTACCCCGAGTCCCACTTGAAATCACAAAAGTATTTTTATATATACCCTCATTCAGAAGTAAACGTGACCGCTGTTCATTTACTGATTAGTTAAAAAGCCCTACACCACGACAAGGTCCAGTTTTATCGTAGGGAGCATTTAATTTGTAAAAAGTTGCATAACTGAATTGTTAAGTTTCACAATACAATTATTGCGTACTACTCGCACTTGAAATATAACGTTTAAGTACGTTATTTTTAGTGATCAAAATTAACGATATTTTCGATACAAAGGCGACATTTTTCAAAACCTTTCGAACCAACACGATCCCGCGAACACAACGCATATTCGCAGAGTCAGGTAACACAGTAGTATAATATATAAATTAATTATATGCCTCATTAAAGGTCAAGACAAAACACAAGGTTAGTCATGTAAAATTGTCCGGCGATCACTTTAAGAATTATGAATCGAAAATAAAATTTGGAATGCTTTGAGATTTTTGCGTGTAACAAAAACCAAGCCTCTCGATCGTCCATAGACATAGCCCCACGAAAACTGCTCGATACATTTAGCACCGCTGGACTTAAACAGATGAATGGTATTGAAAACGAGAATCATCGGACCCTTGATCTGTGCTTCGTTAGTGACGAGCTGTGCGTAGACTGTACGGTTACGGAAGCTCCGGTACCACTCGTAAAGATCTGCAGGCATCATCCTTCTTTACTAACGCAATTAAAGATCAGGCCACAGCAACGCTTCCGGGATACTTCCGAAAGCCTCTCATATGAGTTTAGTAAAACCAACTTCAACGGTATAAACGATTTTCTGGTCCACGTTGGTTGGGAGGAGGTTCTCCGCGATTATGATGCTACTGTTTTACCTGACTCACTGCGAATATACGTGTTATTGAAATAAAACGTAACCATACGTTTTATTCGTTTATAACACATATGTAGCTAATATCGATAACAAACGATTTTTTATAAGTTGTGCTTTTGTTATTGCATTTAGCTTGTAAAAAGATGCATAAATAACAATTCAGTTTCACAATACAATTATTGCGTACTACTGGCACTTGAAATATAACGTTTAAGTACGTTATTTTTAGTGATCAAAATTAACGATATTTTCGATACAAGGGCGTTATTTTTCGAAACCTTTCGAACCAACACGAACGCGAACACAACGCATATTCGCAGTGAGTCAGGTAACACAGTAGTCTCGCTGCATTTACCATTTCTAGCATTCTTGCATTTGCTATCGACCGGTTCGTGCCCGTCAAGTCTAAGCGCGTACCGCCTAAACCAGCCTGGGCGAACGCTGATCTCAAGCGCCTTAAAACGATTAAACTGCAGCCCTTAGACGACACAGCAAGTGCCGCACTGATGCCACGAGAATAAGATACGTAGAAATAAATACTACCTATAAACAACTCAATGATCGCCTGTATAACGCCCATCAGAACAATCTGCAACGCCGTCTCAAAGCAAACCCAAAAGGTTTTTGGCGTGAATGAGCAACGTAAAGAATCGGGATTACCCTCTACGATGTCGAATGGTCTGTTCGAAGCCGACTCCACCGCTGACATTGCCAACTTGTTCCGTTCTCATTTCAATAACCTTTTCACCAATGAGCATCTCGGATCGCAGGATGTAGCCGTAGCCATCGAAAATGTTCCACGACTTTCTGTACCTTTGTCGCAGTTTGTTATTTCCATTGACATGGTTAACCCCCTCCTAAAAAAGGAGAGGGGTCCTAATTCATCATAGAAAAAATTCATGCCTCCAAAAACACCCACATACCAAATATGGTTCCATTTGATTAATTAGTTCTCGAGTTATGAGGAAATTTATATTTCATTTGTATAGGAGCCCCCCCTCCTAAAGCGGGGAGAGGTTTCCCCTTCTAAGTGGGGAGGCTTCCATACAAATGAAATACAAATTTCCTCATAACTCTACAACTAAACAAGCAAATGGAACTAATTTTGGAATGTAGGGGTTTCTGAAGGCATGAATTTTTTCTATGGTAAATTGAGACCCCTTGCTTCCCTCTTTAGGAGGGGGGGCGGCTCCCATACAAATAATATACAAATTTCATCATAACTCGAGTATTAATCAAGCAAATGGAACCAAATTTGACATGTGCGGGTTTTTGGAGGTAAGAATTTTTTCTGTGGTGTACTGAGATCCCTTCCCCTTCTAAGAGGGAGGGGGGCTCCCATACAAATGAAATACAAATTTCCTCATAACTCTTGAACTAATCAAGAAAATGGAATGAAATTTGGCAGGTGGAGGCTTTAGAAAGCAGGATTTTTTTCTATGGTATAATGAGACACATCCGTCTTTTAACAAGGAGGGAATTTTTTCTATGGTGAAGGTGAATTAGAACCTTTGCTTTCTTTAAGAAGGGAAGATTCCATGCAAATAAAATACAAATTTCTTCATAACTCGAGAACTAATCAAGCAAATGGAACCAATGGCAAATCAGTGAAACACGTCGAAGCTCTATTCCTCACCTGTGCATATCTCATAGGCTCTCAGAAGCGAACCATCGAACTGTCAAAACCATGCTCCCGAGCAGGGCTATTTTCGACGGAAGGTAAAAAACCATCGAACTGTCACATTTTAACCAAAAAGTTAAAAATTTCGCGAAATGGTTCGCAGCCTGAATTGATAAAGTTTATACAAATTATACCAATGTCTAGTCTTTGAAGTTCCAGATTCAGACTGTTCCGTATTCCCTATACACTCAAGTACTTTTTTTACACGGTTTGTTTTTTCGATCATTAAGAACGGGGCAACACAGGGACCATTCATCTATTTCTCAATACATTTGGGAGCGGCCCGACATTCGTCACGTAGTTTGTAAATGGCCCCTAAGTTACACCGTTCTTGAGTAATCGAAAAAAACAAACCGTGTAAAAAAAGACATATAAAATATTTTGTATTCATAACTGGCTCATCTAATTTTGTCGAATTTTCAAATTTCAATTTTCAGATTAAATCTAGGATTAAAAGTATTAAATACTCAATTAATATAAACAGAAATTTCATTTTGTTTCCAACTGATATGTATGATTGAAATAAAAATCGTTATTGTTATATCAATTTTAAATTCCAATTTGAAAATACTGTACTTTCAATTCAAAACTGTTATTTTTTGATTCCAATAGTATTTCTATTTGAAACGATATTTTCCAGTTGTTTTAAAAAATATTTTATTGAGGCTTAAAACAACAATCATACTGTTTGAAACAAACTGGGGTGAATACCGGCGTAGTGGTTAGCATTCACGCCTCTCACGCCTAGGACCCGAGTTCAAATCCCAACCCCGCAGAAGTCACGAATTACCTAAGCAGTTAAAGTGACTACAGTGGGATTTCGAATTTGGCATGGTTCGATTTTGGCATGCCTCGATTTTGGCAACAAAAGTGTCCGTTTTTGGCAACATAAAATATTTTACTTCTAAAAATATGCTTAAACATCAGTCAGTTTCCGCATACATACTTTAAATGACGAAAACATATTGCCCTAAGTGTGTTCATGAAAACAATTGCGGTTTCGCACAATATTTTTATTGCCGTAGGACTACGTCTTACCGCAGATCGCCAAAAACTTACTTGCACCGCACGAATAGCTTTTGGCGGATTTTGTATACATAAAAAGGTTGCAATGGTTGATTAATAACATTTAGTTAATTTCTAACGCACTTACATTCAATTTTTTCATATTAAAAAAGGGTCTCGATTTTGGCACGGTTTCGATTTTGGCAACATAGGCGACACGTATTTATTGCCAAATTCGAAATCCAACTGTATAATAAAAAAATATTTGAAACAAACTGGAATTTTACCTCTCCTCTATGTATAGGTACATAACCAGTAAACGATTTTCAAAAAAAAAAAAACGATGGTTACTACCTAATATAAAATAAAACCAAGTACCTATATCACCGCAAATTGTCTAATACTAGCGAATCTTGTTATCACATCCGAAAGTTTCTGTCGAATTAAATCAAACCAACCTCGTTTGTCTTGTCCAAACATTTAGGCCCGGTGCATGTTGTATTGGTGTCTCTATCTAGACCAAAATTTCGAAAGTATGCACTCACCGCTTCGACAGCAAAGCGTTGTGTTAGTATGAAACGTACAGAAAAGGCTTCATACACTCATTCGTGAATACATGAAAATGACATCATCACCTTCCGCTCAATTTACGTATATTCAACAATATTAAGATTAAATCAAATTTTGATCATCACAAAAAACACAATTTACAATTCTGAGAAATTTATTATTCCAGGAAGCTTCTTGTGTGCTATAGTGACTAGAATACTATACCTACTGATAACATAAATTAAAATATTTAAAAAAAATCTTGTCTGACACAAAATGTGCTAGAGATAAACCATAAGTTGAATTGCATTATGATTTTTTTATTGCGTCCGCCTGCACTTCTAAAACCCTTTTTCAACACGAAAAATATACGTGGATATTCGTTATAAAAGTAATTTGGATACGAAGGTCAGCTTATGATACTTGTCAATTACAGTCCAACTACACTACTTGCGTAAATTTTCTGTTTTGTGTTGTCATTTAAAAGTAGGCTGCAATCAAACTTTCTTCTTTGTTTTTTTTTATTTTAAACTGACCCAAGTAGGTAGATACATCTTCCCACAACAGTATTTTCACCAACTTCGCGTATACAAAGTAAACTGGAAAATCTGCCGAAAATGGTTTGATGCTTACTTTTTCAATTTAATCTGCATCTCGTTTCAGTCCTACATAGTTATATTTGTCCAGAATACTGACATCGTATATCTGATAACATTTGAAAGCCAAAACCCTACATCATATTTGCTTTCAACTTTCAATCAACTTGGTTCATCACTACATAGGTGTCTCGCACACAACCTTACTCTACTCTCCCAAACGCTCCCATTTTCAAGCAGTTAAGCATACGCCCTTTGCTCTCGTGCTCGATGAGGGAAAAGTGGTCAAATGGCCTAAATTAGAAACACATTTTATCATACTTCTAATTGCTATTGAACACATAACGCACCGTAAAACAATTAAGCAAAAACGACTAGACTGTTTTAAAGACTATTCACCTTGTTTAATATAGTTTTTAACGATTAATAGCCGGTTTTCACCACAGCGTCAAATGCACTTTCTGAACTACTGAAACAGAATGAGACAATCTTTGCGCAAAATCGAAGTGTTGCCAAATGATATATCTCTGAGGTTTAAAATACACTGAAAATAATTATAACTTTCGATTAACAACCAGGGGGTAACGTGCACCGACACAAATAGACACGGCGTTACCAAGAGACCTTATATACACATCATGAATATCAATATTGAGCTTTGCAGCCAGAGATGCCAGAAGTGAAGACATCCCAAGTAACCACGAAGCTTTATATCAATTCAATTGTAATGCTTTATAGTGCGCTACAAAGCATATCCAGGGATGCCACATATAGTTTTGTGTTTTTTGTTGAAAAAATCTGACAATCTGTACGGCGAGGAAAAATATCTGTGCGAAAATCTGTCCAATGCAAAAGAATGAGAGTGAAAGAGATAGAGAGTCATTTTGCTGACTATTTCCGTCTCTTTCACTCTCATGTAAAAGCTCAAAAATCTGTTTAATCTGTGTAATTTGGCGAAAATCTGTATTCTATGCATACAGATTCTGTACAGACGATTTCTTTCAAATATCTGTTAAACACAGAATAATCTGTGCATGTGGCAACCCTGAGCATATCATATAATTAGAGTGACTATATACAGAGTGGCGACAATGTCAAAATTGGAATGATAATTATCTGTCAGTGTCATTTCAATCGAGCAGACGACCTATCCAACGCGTATGCAGGAAAGAGAAAGAAAAACCATGGAAAAACCGCATTGCATACATTTGGGATGACTTGTCGCCACTCTGTATATAGTCACTCTACATATAATGTGTTATTTTCTTACATGTACAATAAATGCAGTAATAAAGTGGAAAAGGGCCCCACTATTGTCAAATTGAAGCTGCATTATAATAGCAATTGCTAAAGCACCATTACGGCATGAATTAAACATCGCTTCGCCTGCATTATCGACATATCGTTATTTTTAGCCTGTTTGCGAAAAAAATATAAAAACATCAATTCGGCCGGCGTGTCAAAAGACAAAAATAAATATATAGGCGAATTCGAGCAAAACTAAGAGCAACCGTTCGCTACCTGGTTGTGATTATTGGAACTACAAAAAAAGTGCAATTCCCAAAATGCTTGCTGGCACCTATATGGAACTCGACTTTAAATGTAATATTTTATTGAATTACCAAAAGTGGGAATGATGAAAATGGATAATAGAGGTAAGAAAAAGCATTACCTTTCATTTGATATATATTGTTCCTGCTTCGGGAGATTATTAGAGCTTCGCAAGTGTATTTATGGTTACGAACTGATAGGTTATATGTTTGGTTCTTGGTGCAGATGATGCTAATCAAAAAAATAAATCCGTTAGCACTTAAAAACACATTGGAAAACGCTGAAGACTGAAAATAATTGGTGATTCTCTATCCAGGATATGTAAACTTTACAGCTGACTCTATGTACTTTTGTTTTATGCGGTACAAAATCAAACATTAACATTTTTCTGCCATAAAGTTAATTAATTCGAATATTTTCACTAACCTTAACGTAGATAAACAAATTTCTTCCAATATTTCGCTATCTAAAATCCTGACAATTGAAAGGGTTAATCAAAAAATGCATTTTATTTCAGTTTTTTTCAAAAATGTATGGAGTTTGACAGCGATTTTACTTTTCATCACTTTTTTTATGCAGCGCCTCTAAGCGGGCGATAGCTTGTCAAAAACGCCTATTTCATATTTATTTTTTAAGTCCGCTGGTTCTAGCAGCTTCTCAAGCTATGCGTTACTTCATTATTTACGACGAATGGATTTTTTTGCATTTCAAATGTTACCTTTAATGAGACTTGAACCTTATGGGTGCGTGTATCCCTGCATGGTTCATTTGCTGGCGCCTTTGATATCTTAACCACAGCTGTTATAGATGAGTGGGTTGTAATTAGTCGTACTTAAATCGTCGTTCATAGTTGATTTTAGAATTCAATTGGTTGAAAAAAGACAGCAGCAGTTAGGTGAAACAGAGTATGAGTAGTGGCCGTAAATAAGCAAAAACGAAGTCAGGTATAAGCATTTTATTAACATTTACGGTACGTTTTAAAGATTTGTCCTAAAGCTTGTAAGCAACATATTGTAACATTATATACGCAAATAGTGTTTTTAATAATGCTAATTTACGATAATGCTTAAACGCATTAGCAATGTTTATACAAAAGTTTTAACCATGCGAATTGCTGATATACCGCTGTCTGGTATTAGCGATGCCGAGCTACAGCCAATATGGGGTTATGCGTTAATGCTTGTGGTTACTTGGGATGTACCCAAGTAACCAAAAGTTCGAATATTACTTGACAAGCGAACTCAAAAGTTCACAATTAGTTCATTTTTAGTTCCGTAGACCCTCTTTGCTGATTAGTAGTGTATATCAAGTGTACGTAGAACTAAATGCTTTAAGAAGTGCTGTAAGTACTTCATAGATACTTCAAAGCTATTAGGGTGCTACATGAAGTTTTGAAGTAACCTTAGTTGCTAACAAGTTCTGCTTGTATGCTTCTGGCCACGAAATGATTGTTATTATATTTATGTTTACATTTTTGGTGATCAAACCAGTAAACATTTTCATTTCACTCCATCACTCAAATAAATTTAATCATCGCACATGTTTTATCAGTAAATAAATAGAATAAATTAGAATGCAATGCTTTTCATTATTTTTCAACTATGCGCATATCAATAACATATGCTGTAGGCTCGGGTGTAGGTAAATATCTCACTATTACTTGATTGCCTGACTCCGAACTTTAATGTTCTATAATTAACTCACGCTGCACAAAGCTGCTGAAAGTTCTAAAACATACTTATACTCAAGAATATCTCTTTAGCAAAGTTCACATCGCTTGTATACGGCAGATATGACGCAATGGATCGGGATAGGGTTACAACGCGGAACGCCCGGATTCAAACCCAACAGCAGGCGAATGCAACGAATATAGAAGTTAGGTAGAAGTATAAAAATAGAACATAGAAGTGCTGCTAAATATTAGCTTTTTCTTAATTTTTGACAGTTTATTTCGAAGCTGCTTAGCGTTCTATGCAGCGAACTCAAGATAACTTGAAAGTTCGGTTAATTACTTAAAAGTGAAGCTGCTTAACAAGTTATAGATGAATATACATAAAGCTGCTTAACCCTCGTTAGACACCGTTATCCGAACTTTTGGTTACTTGGGTAGGGTGTACTACATATTCTGTAAAGCCTTAATGGAGAGTTCATACTACATAGAGGAATAAATGAGTCCTGTTCACACATATATGTTAAAAAAAAGTTTTCATTCAAAAAATTTAACTATTTGTTTTAAAATCTATAAGAAAGTTAATTTTACAGAAGCCTTCAATAAATAGTTGTATCTTAAAATGAAGGCTAAATTATAATTTCCCGAATAAATTTTCCACTTGATTTTTTTTAATGCGACGTCACATAACTTCATACCCCCCCTCCCCCCTACGTCACAAATCATCACGACCTAAGTCAACCCCTGCTCCCCCTATAAGCGTGACGTACTTTATGAATGGCCCCTTACTGGTTACTTGGGATCGACAAAAAGTATTTATTGTGCATTGCAAGAAATCTTTTCATTCTCGGAAAGTTCATAGCAAGCTGTCAAAATAATTCTGTATTGAGCGAAGCTGACGAATTTTCGTTAATTGAATATCGATATTTTTCACATATGACCTCGCCAAATATTGAAGGATGTGCTTTTGTCCAGAGCTGCCATACAAATAGATTAATTTCTATTGTTTAGATATTTGCAACCGGAAAGGAAAGGACTTCTTAAATTGTGTTACTATTTACACATATTTTTATACTTATGATATTCAATGAATTTATATAATACATATTTTTGAATGTAGGGTAACCAACCTATTTTGGACCCCATCAGCAGCTGTACATAATTTGGACACTTGCATTTGATTTTGCTGTAAGTGGCCAAATTATATACAGCTGCTGAGGGGGTCCAAAATACGTTGTTTACCCTAAAAGGTTAAAGACGTTTTTTTATGTATTTTTAGTTGCTAAAGCATCAGTAACAATTGCACATATAAACCAAAA
The DNA here is from genome assembly GCF_943734655.1 of Sabethes cyaneus. Lineage (NCBI taxonomy): Eukaryota > Metazoa > Arthropoda > Insecta > Diptera > Culicidae > Sabethes > Sabethes cyaneus. Next base: position 135,568,995 of record NC_071355.1, read on the forward strand.
AATATTTGGCCACCTTTCCTTGTTCTCTTTGCGGTGATTGACGATGCGGGTTACCGCCGCAACAGGATGAAAATTTATGTAAATAACCGCAATATGTAAAAGGTTTTTATGTAATCTACCAATGAGGTGAGCAATTTTCAATCAGCGTGTAGTACTCAACCCTTATTGTTTGACTTAAGCTATCGCACACCCCTGTTTCTTATTTTGCTTTATTAGCTGGCAACAGCTTTTTCATCGTTTTATAACCAACAAAAAGTTCTATTAAATATTGTGCTTTGCAGCTGTAGCTGGATTAATTCAGATTATTTTCTCTAATGCCAATGTATATGACAAAACAAAACAGCAACATTGCAGTTGTCAGTCTTTCTCTTTCTTACTCACAGCATTCGCAATGTCGCACTTTTTGTGCCAGTCGCACTTTTAGACTGCGGTGTCCAGTAAGGTGCAAAATGCGGGATATATTGTCAATTGCAAGGAAAATTGTACCATCCAAAGTGCGATATCGCTCATAAAAGTGCTATTTTAGCTTAAATCGTTTCGGTCTCTTCGGTGCACTTATTGCTTGGAAGATAACGAAAAAGTGCGCCGAAGATACCGAAACGATTTAAGCTAAAATAGCACTTTTATGAGCGATATCGCACTTTGGTTGGTACAATTTTCCTTGCAATTGACAATAACACGCGTGTCTTTGTTGTCCGATTATTAGTATTTTTATAGTCCGAAAACCAATCCACTCATTAGGTTATGGGCCCAGGAACGGTTCCTGATTGCGATTAAATTGTTTTTCGTTCGCGGAATTTTAGAAATGGGTGATCACGAACGAGATGAGTGTCATCGCATAGCGATTTTCGACGGAACGAACTTTGTGGCCTGGAAGTTCCGAATGCTCACCTTGCTAGAGGAGCACGAATTGGTTGAATGCATCGTAACGGAATCAGGAGACGTGGCAGAGCTGAAATTCTTACCAGATGACTCATCGGAAGTGAAAACTCAAAAGCAGAAAGCTTTGGATAAGCGAATTAAAAAGGAAAGAAAATGCAAATCGATGTTGATCTTTCCGCATACATGATGATCATCTAGAACACCTACAAGGACGTGACACTCCCAAACAGATGCGGGATGCATTAATACGAATTTATGAAAGGAAGAGTGTCGCGAAACGGCTTCACCTTAATCGACTGATGGACGAGCTAAAGCACACGGAAGGTTCACTGCAGGATCATTTTGTTAAGTTTGATCGTACAATACGCTTGTACCGGAACGCTGGTGGTCAAATCGATGATGTTGATGTTGTTTGCCGTTTGCTATTATCAGTGGAGTCTCAATATGGCACAGTAGTAACGTCGATAGAATCGCAGCCAGAAGACCAACTCACCATGGACTTTGTAAAATGCCGACTGCTCGACGAAGAAATAAAACGAAAAGGTGTAATATCGGATGTCGGTGTGAGGAATGAAGCAACAGCATTCTCAGGAGGTACAGCTCGAAAACGTCGATGAAGAAAAAGCCTTTCAAGTGTTTCGGCTGTCAAAAGGAGGGTCACAAATTGGCAGACTGTCCCGAAAGGAAGGCAAGAAATTTCGGAAAAGCACAAGTAGCGGAAAATGAGGATGGCATATCATTTCTGATGAATGATAAGATCCCAAGCAAACAAAACCGGATCCAGTGGTATATCGATTCGGGTGCTACGGAGCACATCTGTAACGACAAACGATTGTTTATGAAGTTGATACCGTTACAACAACCGATGCGAATCGCTGTTGCAGAGTGGCGAGTGGGTCACAGCAAAGTTTGTTGGTGACGTTTCAGTGCTGTCGGTAGTTGGAGGAAATGTCATCGAGGCGACGGTGTCAAAAGCAGTTTTTATTCCTGAAGCCCGCTGTAATTTGTTTTCCGTAAGCAAAGTCGAATCTGTTGGCATAAAGGTTGTGTTCGACAGTGGTCAAGTGATGATTCATTGTGGATCCAAAATAGTGGCTTCAGGTCAGCGGAATAATAAACTCTACGCAACCAAAGCTGAGTGCAGTTCTTTGCATTTCTCGGGGCAAATCAATAAAGATACTGAATTATGGCATCGTCGTTTTGCTCACCTCGGGGAAAGAAATTTGTCTCGTCTTATTAAGAACGGTTTGGTCAAAGGGTTAAACGATTGCGGTAACGGCAAATCAGCGGCAATATGTGAAACATGCGTAGATGCAAAACAAACGAGAAATCCGTTCACTCTGCAAGAAGAGCGGCGGTCGAAGCGGGTGCTGGAACTTGTACACTCGGACGTATGCGGGCCGGTGACTCCAACTGGATGGAATGGGTATAAGTATTTTGTTACCTTTATCGATGACTGGTCTCGATTTACGGTGGTGTATCTTATTCGATCGAAATGTGAAGTAGCCGAATGTTTCAAGAAGTATGAAGCACAAATGACTGCGAAATTTGGTGCGAAAATTTCACGATTTCGTTCAGATAATGGCGGAGAGTATACATCAAAAGAGATGAAGCTATTTTGCAAACAGTTAGGTATTAAAATGGAGTTTACCGTTCCATATAGTCCAGAGCAAAATGGTACAAGCGAACGAATGAATCGAACATTAGTGGAGAGAGCTCGTTCGATGTTGTTTGATTCTAACATTACACGCAGAAAAATAAATTGTAAATGCAAAAGAATTTTGTATAAATTCAACAAAAAATATTGTTGACTGAAGGCTAACCCAGATATTTTTTTGATTCTAACTGTTTGACCTTTTAGTTCAACAATAAGGTTTGTTATTGCGAATAATAGCTAGTTTCTATCAAAGAAAAAATTGTAGAATCAAAAATAAGTATTTTTAGGTTTATAAAAGATCTAGTAGAAGCAAAAGGAGTACGAATTCAGTTTAAACAATATTTTGTTGATTCAAAAATATGATTCCAGTTGAACTCAACAACAGGTAATTGTTGTTTCAAACTTTCATCATTTTTCTGCGTGTAGTCGAGAATTCTGGGGAGAGGCAATACAAACCGCTGCTTTTCTGACAAATAGAAGTCCTGCAAGTGCTATAGGTGAAAAACTGACACCATACGAATTGTTCGAAGGTAGAAAACCCGACGTGTCGAGATTGCGAGTATTTGGGTTCGTGGCGTACTGTCATATTCCTAAGGAAAACCGGCGAAAACTATACTTGTCATCGCAAACCATGAGCGCATGTTAGTGCACCAAATGGACGTTTGTACAGCGTTCCTCAACGGAGACCTGAATGAAGAAATTTTTATGTTGCAGCCTGGAGGTTACGAGGAAGGAACGAATTTAGTCTGTCGTTTGAATAAGTCACTATACGGTCTCAAACAGGCATCGAAAGCTTGGAATGATCGGTTCCATCAGTTTATTGCTTAGCTAGGTTTCAGACGGAGCAACAGTGACCAATGCTTGTATTTGCGAGGTGAGAAAGATATGAAAATTTATTTGATGTTGTACATTCTTGTACAACACATTCTTGTGATTGGACATAGCCTGAAGGAGATACGCATCGCTAAGTCTTGCGTGTCAAAGGGATTTGACATGACCGATGTCGTCGAAATCACAAATTTTCTCGGTATGCGAATTGAAAGGGACGCGGACAATCGAATTTTGCGTATCAGCCAACGCAGATATCTAGAAAATTTGCTCGATCGTTTTGGTATGACAGACTGCAAACCAAGCATTGTTCCCATGGAAAGTCGCCTTAGACTCGAAAAAGGCGAAGAGTCGCATAGAACGTCGAAACCATACAGAGAACTGGTGGGATGTTTAATGTATGTAACGTTAACAACACGTCCTGATCTAAGCGCAGCAGTAAATTTTTACAGTCAATTTCGAAATTGTCAAACTGAGGAACACTGGACGCACCTTAACCTTCTGCGGCTGAGGTGTCCTAATCTCAACGATTGTGCTGACGGGGTAGTCTGCTGCACACCTAAACTTAGCTTAATAATTGCTATTATTGAATGATGTATATTCTGATTATTATTATTTTAGAATTAAGTACATATCTTTAGCAACCTATTGGATGCAACTGTAATGGATGTGGATGTAATTGTGTTGAAATGATGGAAAGGTTTTGTGCCTGTGGGAAAAGAGGCTGTTGCTTCATTCCCAGGGGTTTTCCTTTTCCTATTAATAAAAGTAAAAGTAAAAGTAAAAGTAACTAAACCGCAGATATGAGTCGGGAAGACACTGCAAACTTTAGAATAAACATACAATACATAACGCAACTGTTGCATTTTTCAGATTTCTGGTGTCTGTCAGACTACCACCTCAGCCGCAGAAGGTTAAGCGTGTTCTCCGATACATAAGGGATTCAGTGGATGTCGGACTAGTGTATAGAGGTGATAACAAAGTGGCATTAGTTTCAGCATATTGCGACGCAGATTTGGCGAACAGCATAATAGATCGACATTCGGTAAGAGGGTACGTGTTTCGAGTGTTTGGTTGTGTAACAACGTGGCTAACAAGAAAGCAACAAACCGTATCATTGTCTTCGACTGAAGCCGAGTTAGTAGCCCTTAGTACCGCTGTTTGTGAAGGAGTATGGTTTTTCCGGTTGCTAGAGGAAGTGGGCTATCCGTTGACTATTCCTGTAATATACCATGAGGATAATCAGTCCACTATAAGAGTGGTAAATGTCATATCCAAGCAGCGGTTTTGGCAGCACTGCGATTTGTTGCTATCTGTCATCCGAAACGCAACAAATATCATTTCCGCTCAGTATGAGCATTCTTATATTCACAACACTTTTATATGAACAAACTTACTTCCTATTATACCTCGGAGCAATAAACACGCGGTTTTAAAGTTGTCCGTAGTTTTCATTTACCGTTTCGTGGTTCCGTGTTTTGTTCCTGACTGGAGTTAGCCTGATTCTTAATACTTTGGCGACGAGGAGGTTCGAAGCTGCGCGAAATACCGACAAATTTACATCGGAAAATTTCATTACTGTTTCTCACGATGCTGGAAAATCAAGCTGCTGCCGGTCAAGTTGCTGCTGGTGTGATGCCGGCATCCTTCTCGTTTGAACCGTTCAATTCTGCAACATCCAAATTCGACCGTTGGCTGGAACGCCTTCAAGTGTCATTCCGGATTTTCAAAGTTCCGGAGGCGGACAAACGGGATTATCTCTTGCACTTTATGGGTGGTGCAACCTACGACGTACTTTGCAACAAGTTGAAAAATGAGGAACCACATACGAAAACTTACGACGTCATAGTTACTCTTCTGAAAGAGCATTACAGTCCAGCTCTTTTAGAAATTCTGGAAATTTTCAAATTTCTATGCCGCAAGTAGCTGGAGCACGAGTCTCTCAGCGACTATTTGGTAGATCTCGAGAAGTTAGCTCAAACTTGCAATTTCGGAGATTACCTGGATAAGGCCATACGTAATCAATTCGTTTTTGGACTAAGAAACCGCGACTGCTCGAAGTTCGCGATTTGACATTGGCAAAGGCAAAGGAGATTGGATTCGGGATGGAAATGTCTCACCGTGGCACTGACGAAATGCACGGTTCCCGGTCAAGGACGGAAGTGCAACATATCGAGCATGGATCCAAGAAAATTAAAAAGAAGAACGTTTTCCAGTCGACGAATCATGCTAGTTCGAGCAAAAGTTCCATTCAGGCAGGCAAGCAAGATAAACAAACGAAAGTTTGCTATCGCTGTGGGGATGCTGATCATTTCGCAGATAAATGTAGACATAAAGCTACTGTCTGCAATCACTGCAAGAAGAGGGGACACCTGGAGAAGGTGTGCCAGGCCAAACAGAGGAACAAGAAGACGAACGATGCACATCACCTGGAAGAACCTTGCACCATTAAGGACGTTTTTCACCTAAGCGCTGTTCGAGGTTTTGCTGGCAAATTTCTGCTGGATTTGGGTGTTCACCGGAAGAAGCTGACATTCGAGGTTGACACCGGATCGCCCGTATCCCTGATTAGCGTACAGGACAAGAAACGTTATTTTACAGACTTGGACATTCTCCCCACGACTACTCGATTGGTAAGTTACTGCGAAAATGATATCGGTATTCTCGGTAAGATGATTGTAAATGTTGATGCAAATGGTGAGGAATTCACATTGCCACTGTACGTCGCGGAATCTAACAGGCACCCCCTGTTGGGTCGCGATTGGCTACTTGCTTTGAATTTAGATTTAAATCGCGTATTCAGACCCGGTACTCATTCGGTTTCCTACTGTAGCGGATCGGATAAATCCACCGCTTGTGCGTTGAATGATTTGCTTAAAAAATTCTCACATGTTTTCGATGAACGAGTTGGTAAGATATCTGGTGTACAAGCTTCGCTGAGCGTTCGAAATGGGACAAAGCCAGTGTACGTGAAGGCAAGACCGATTGCTTTTGCTGTTCGGGCCGCTGTCGATATGGAGATTGACAAGCTGGTGAGTGATGGTATCTTAGAAAAAGTGAACCATTCAGAGTGGGCCACTCCTGTCGTTCCAGTTAAAAAAGCTGGCGGTAGGGTACGATTATGTGGTGATTATAAAATCACATTGAATTCAAATTTGCTGGTAGATGACCATCCGCTTCCTACTGTGGAAGAATTGTTTGCAACCGTTGCAGGTGGAAAACGGTTTTCAAAGTTAGACCTTTCTCAAGCGTATTTGCAGCTTGAAGTTCGTTCGGAAGATAGGGATTTGCTTACGTTGAGCACTCATAGAGGTTTGTTTCGTCCTACCAGACTCATGTACGGTGTTGCTTCCGCCCCAGCCGTGTTCCAACGATTAATGGAGCAAATCCTTCAGGGTATCCCGGGTGTTACCGTGTTTATAGATGATATTCGCATCACCGGCCCTGATGATTCCACACATCTTCTTAGACTACGCGAGGTGTTCAAAAAGTTGGATGAATACAATTTGCGAGTGAATCGGGAGAAGTGTGACTTTTTCTGTGACAGAATCGAGTATTGTGGTTACATGGTAGATAAAGACGGGATTCACAAAGTACGTAATAAAGTCGATGCAATACAAAATATGCCAGTCCCTAAAAATAGGGGGAGCAAGTACGATCCTTCGTTGGGTTAATTACTTATTACGGTAGATTTTTCCCTAATTTAAGTTCGATACTGTATCCGCTCAACAATCTATTGAAAGATGATGTACCTTTCGTTTGGAGTACGGAGTGTGAGAAGTCTTTTAAGTTCGTTAAGAAGGAAATGCAATCGGATCGCTTTTTAGTGCACTACGATCCATCACTTTCAGTGGTATTGGCCACAGATGCTTCACCCTACGGAGTAGGGGCGGTCCTCAGTCATCAATATCCTGATGGTACTGAGCGACCCCTGCAGTATGCTTCTCAAACTCTAACCCGAACTCAGCAAAGATATTCGCAAATTGATAAGGAGGCTTATTCAATCATTTTCGGTGTCCGCAAGTTTCATCAATACCTCTACGGTCGCAAATTTACTTTAATAACTGATAATAAGCCGATTAGTCAGATATTTTCGGAATCTAAGGGACTTCCTACTATGTCTGCATTGCGAATGCAGCATTACGCAGCATTCTTACAAGCTTTTGATTACAAAATTCGTCATCGTCGATCATCGGATCACTTCAATGCAGATGCTATGTCTCGATTGCCCATATTTCGTTCCGATCCCGAATGTGAGATCGAAGAACCTGATATTGTAGAGATAAATGCGATACAAACATTACCCCTGATAGTCGATGAGTTGCGTTCTGCCACTCTTTCGGATTCTACTGTTCGTGAACTGTCGCGAGCTTTGCGAACGGGTAAGTTAGTTGATGCTAGATTTCGTTTTGGTGTAAACCAGGAAGAATTCAGTCTTCAGAAAGACTGTATTATGCGTAGTAGTCGTGTGTATATACCACCTTCGCTTCGAATGAAAGTTCTAGATGAACTTCATTCAACGCATTTCGGGATTTCTAGAATCAAATCGCTCGCTCGAAGTTACTGTTGGTGGGAAGGCATAGATAGGGACATCGAGAACCTTATCAAGGATTGCGCTTCTTGTCAGGTCAACAGAGGTAATCCTCCCAAAGTTTCGATCCATTGCTGGGAAGCACCTTCAGAACCTTTCCAACGAGTCCATGCGGACTTTGCGGGTCCATTCATGGGGTTTTATCATTTGATACTGATTGACGCTTTTTCGAAATGGTCTGAGGTTCGCGTTGTCAAGAACATGTCTACCGAGACTACGATCCGTGCGTGCAGAGAATTCTTTAGTACATATGGAATACCTTCAGTATTCGTGAGTGACAATGGTCCTCAATTTACTTCAGCAGATTTTGCAAAATTTTTGGAGATGAATGGAGTCGTTCATAAATTCAGTGCTCCATCCCAGATAACACAAAATCGTAATAGAAAGTTCATAATAAATCGTTTTCATGTCAATTTCACATTGGAATTGTATAATAATTAGAGTATGTTAAATCGAAGTAAACAATAAGTTGTTTTGCAGTCGTGCGTGCCTTCATATACAATTCATGACTGTGAATTATAAAGCAGTATAGACGATTGCAATATTTGATTATATCTTAATCATATATTCAGGAGTATTTAGTTGCGTGTTAAAAAAACTACGCCAAAAAGAATTACAAATAATTGTCAAAGCTTTCGCACGTATATCGCCTCCACTTTGGTACATATATGTTCTTATATGGCGTGAAATATAACTTTTTCGTTCAGATATGATTTCGTATATCTCAGTTGCAATCGAGATATACAAACCAAATGGTTTACTGGGATATCATCCAGCCACTAATGGACAGGCTGAACGTTTCATTCAGACTATGAAATCGAAATTGAAGTCGATGAATTGTAGTCGTTCTGAAGTTCAAAGTGAACTGTGCAATATTCTCTTGTCTTATCGTAAAATGATTCACCCTGCCACTGGATACTCTCCTTCAATGCTAGTTTTTGGTCGCCAGATCCGTTCACGGCTTGATCTCATGGTCCCTTCAGCGGAATCGAAAAGAAGCGAAGTACAATCTAAAATTAGAGAATTAATAATAGGTGCCAACGTTGCTGCACGAGAGTATGTTCACGAAAACAAGTGGGAATTCGGGATTATCAAAGAGCGTCTCGGTAAACTCCATTACAAAGTACAACTCAATGATGGGCGGGTCTGGAAACGCCACATAGATCAACTACGTAGCACAGGTGCAGTGGTGGAGAGTTCTTTGACAGGCGCAACAATTTCATGCGGCTAAGAGATCGGTTGTCCAATTTTTCATGACGACATCGCAGGAACTACCAGCAATCCCACGACCACTACTCAGGACAAAAACAACAATCCTTCCGTTGACGTAATCCCTACTCCCAGACCAAATACTCCTGTTTCCTCAGCGGACATTCAACCATCTTTCTCGGATGGTTTGGCGGACTCTGGTGGATTTTCACGTTCAGTGGGTTTGCCAGCGGACCAAGGATTGCGACGATCAAGCCACCACAGAGGCTCAACCTTTAGCATATGGACGAAGTTTATTTTGCGGGGAAGAGCTGTCATATCCAAGCAGCGGTTTTGGCAGCACTGCGAGTTGTTGCTATCTGTCATCCGAAACGCAACAAATATCATTTCCGCTCAGTATGAGCATTCTTATATTCACAACACTTTTATATGAACAAACTTACTTCCTATTATACCTCGGAGCAATAAACACGCGGTTTTAAAGTTGTCCGTAGTTTTCATTTACCGTTTCGTGGTTCCGTGTTTTGTTCCTGACTGGAGTTAGCCTGATTCTTAATAGTAAATGATCCGAAAGATCGTGGCAGGCTAAAGCACATTGACGTTAAATTGCAGTACATACGAAGCCTGGTTCTGCAGGGGCGTATACAGTTAGAGTATGTACCCTCTGAGAAACAAGTTGCGGATATCATGACAAAATCTCTACCTGCTGGGCCATTTTGTCATCTGCGGGAGAAGCTCAACCTGTCACCGATTTAAAATTGAGAATGGGGAAAGGAGGTGAGCAATTTCCAATCAGCGTGTAGTACTCAAGCCTTATTGTTTGACTTATGTCGTTTTCGTTTTTGCGGTGTAGCTACACCGAGGCTACACCGGTGTAGCTTTTTTGCGCCAAAACTGTTCGTTTTCGATTTTTGTGCTACACCATTGCTACACTTTTTCTGCACTAGCTACACCAGAAAAAAAGAGGGTGTAGCTGGTGCAGATAGGAAAACACTAACACACCCATACCACATCACTGCTGCTGCACCGCAAGTGTTCGTTTATCCAGCGAAAAGTGTAACACCAAACGGTGTAGCTGCACCACAAAAACGAAAACGACATTTAGCATATCGCACACCCCTGTTTCTTATTTTGCTTTATTAGCTGGCAACAGCTTTTTCATCGTTTTACCAACAAAAAGTTCTATTAAGTATTTGAATCGTTTGTTTGAGAAACCCCACAAGTCCACTCGACACTATTGTTGGAAAACAACAAAAAACTGATTTTCTCAAAATTTTGAACCAATCCTTATATTTTTGGTATGAGGTTCTATGATAGTATCTAAAATACATTATGTAGACTTATCTTTTGATCAAAATAATGATTCTAGCTAAAATTACAAGGCTTTAAAGTTGATGTATATTTGGGGTTTCTCAAACAAACGAGAAATTGACAGTGCACTTCAGTAGTTTTAGGCCATTTTTATTCAAACTTGTGACCTTTCCATGTTCATAGTATGTAATTTGCTACCATATATCACTGGGGATGTTAATTTAGTACCGCTAAAAAGAAGAAGAAGGGAGGGGCGCTAATTTAATTATTTATTAAAAATTTTGATGTAGAATATTACAAGTTTTAGAAAAAGTTTTGTACTTTTTTAATCGAAATTTTTATCATGGTTTGCATTTACCTATTAAAAAATAAAAGGTAAATGGAATAACGGCGGGTTTTGAATTGCATAAATGGACCAGCGTAACACGAATTCACATCGCATAGAAAACCTTGATACTTGTAGTTGCTAGTTGTAGTTAAAGATATTATAACCAGAAAATAAGCATTTTAAATCTTGGATAACAACCGTACTATGATTATGGAGCAGAATCTGAGAATAAGGGTCTGTTCTCAAATTACGTTATACCAAAAGGAAATGGAGATACGTGAACAGCACCTTAAATACTTCGAACGGATAAACTATTGATTTTACAGTGACTCGGGAGTGCTCGACGGATTACTCACATTAGGAAAAGCAACGAGCTAACAAAAAAGATAAATAGAAGATTAAACCTTTTATTTATATATTGTGCTATTATTAACATTGTATAATAATTAGTGGGTTACTGCTTTTGTGAGAAACGCATGGATAGTTTAGTCTGTCCATTTCCGGAACGAGATTGCTACAGTTTTTATTGTATCTAGATTACAAGAATGGTTTATTTACGTTTATCTTGTCGACCAATTAATCCAAGCTTATCTGCATTTGCAATCAGCTCTCACTTTTTCACCTGAAACATTCTTTTCTTTTTGATTTCATACGCCGTTCTTTTACTTTTAATAACTTTTGCCTTGTATTCTGTAGTCTGCCGAACACTATTGTCGAATTTGTTTATTCAATCCGGGTTGAAACTAGATGAATTTTATCTGTCAGATAGGAGCAAATGAACACAAAAAGTTCATCCAGTTCCAATCCGGATTGAATAAACAAATTCGACATATGTTTCTTCTTTTTGACTGTGTCTAACTCACACACTTAACAAAAAGCACCGAATTCGGTAAAATTTTACCGAATTTTAAACAGCTGAACGTTCGGTAAAAATTTCGATGGTGCCAATCGACGTTTACAGATCATTAGTAATGTTTGGTGCAATAAAAATTTTTACCGAACGTTCAGCTGTTTAGATTTCGGTAAATTTTACCGAATCGTTTAAGTGTGCATAATTTTTCGATTCCGAAGACATTTTTATACGATTGAATTGTGTTGCAAAAACTGCTTACAACATTGGCCTTGCCAGCGTTGCTGATATTGTTCAGGGTTTTGCGTGAGAAAAAAAGAAAGGGAAGTATTTTTTCTTTTGTCAACACTCACGCATTGACAGTTTGGCACGAGATTTCCTGTAAGTGCGAGCAGCCTACGAAATCTCTTTCAACGCTGGCAAGGCCAATTGCACGTAAATATTGAATAATTTCGTACTTATCGCAGCGCCGCTCTAGGTGATTATCGGAAACATGGATATTTGGGGTTTCTTAAACAAACGGATATTTGCAACCCCAATTAAAAGGGGTTCGTGGAACTAAATTTGTCTGGAATTTTGAGGGAAGGTGTAGATATCCTCAAGGATTCGAAAACTGTTAAAAAGTCAATTTTAATAAAAATGGCGTTTGTGGGGTTTCTCAAACAAATGATTAATTTATTATGCTTTGCAGCTGTAGCTGGATTAATCCAGATTATTTTCTCTAATGCCAATGTATATTGTCAATTTCCCACCCTTTCGTACGCGATGAATTATAACCGTCGCGGGCGAAACCGTCGCCAGAATCATCGCGGGGGCAAATATCGTTTATTTTATCAAGTAAATCAATAGCTTACGTGCTAGACAAGCATAATATATACTTAGAACTTACATACAGCCAAGCAGATTCTTCCTGCGACGATTTCAAGCTATCAAAAAAGTGAGCAGCGCGTTTTGTTACCAAAGAAACGGGCAATATGACAAAACAAAACAGCAACACTGCAGTTGTCAGTCTTTCTCTTTCTTACTCACAGCATCCGCATTGTCGCACTTTTTGTACCAGTCGCACTTTTAGACTGCGGTGTCCAGTAAGGTGCAAAATGCGGGATATAACACGCGTGTCTTTGTTGTCCGATTATTAAAGTGTTTAAAGTATTAATAATATTTAAAGTATTAAATATTTTATTCGCTATAGAGCTTTCTGACAGCTCAAGCACCCACACTAGCGAACACGAAATACGCGTGTATATACATGATGTTTACCTCATTTTGGGGAACAGCTGATGCTGGAGGAACAAACCGAAAAATAGCGATAACTACCCAGGTAACCAATAAGCATTTCCAATGCAATTTAAAAGCAAGCCAATAAGCATTTAAGTTGCCTTAAATGCTACTTAAATGCTATTTTGGCAAAATATGCGGCTACTTTACGGCTAGCCTTCTTATAGTGCTGACAATGCTTATTTGCAACTAGTTACCAACAAGAAGAATTTAAATAGAATTTTGGACGCCAATTTACAACAGTTATGCAGTCAAAAAGCTGATAAACAACAACCTGCAGTATAAAACGCCAGGGATGCTAATAAACAACTGATTTACTGCTTATTTTAATGCTTATTGGTTACCTGGGTAGTTGTGTTTCTCCGTTTGCCACACTGCAGAGCACATATTGCAGTCAAATTTTCCATCCTGTTCCAAATTCAAGCACATATTTTGAAAATTTGCTGGTATTTAATCCAGCGGAAGACGAAATTCATTCTGTACCTTGGTGACAAAGGAATGCATCTCTTTTGTTTACTGTTGTTTGCCTCAAGCACCAATACACACATACACACTCAACAAAAAGCACCGAATTCGGTAAAATTTTACCGAAATCTAAACAGCTGAACGTTCGGTAAAAATTTCGATGGTGCCAATCGACGTTTACAGATCATTAGTAATGTTTGGTGCAATAAAAAATTTTACCGAACGTTCCAGCTGTTTAGATTTCGGTAAATTTTACCGAATCGTTTAAGTGTGTAGGCTGTGAACCATTTCGCGAAATTTTTAACTTTTTAGTTAAAATTTGACAGTTCGATGGTTATTTCTCCTCGAGTGGTTAAAATTAGTTCAGAATGCGAACCATTTCATATTTGACAGATTGATAGTTGTTTTACTCAATGAGAGCATATATAATGTGAGGATGAAGATATGTTTCCAGAACAGCGAATTTATTTATTCAGTATAATCAATATATATAGAATGCCAGTGTCGCTGCAGTGCGCGTGGTAAACATCACACATGTTCATATAATGTATTTACATTATATACACTCAAAAAAAATTAAACGTCGAAGCTATAAGGAAACAACTATAGAATGGTGCAATAGAAAATGATCCTTATAATCTATTGAACACTGTAAATACGAAATATTATTCTTCACACATATATTCTATGCGATATGATCTCTTAACATTTATGTGTACCACACATAACTCGAATGTGTCGCTGGTTTCATTGCTATGTTTCATCAAAGTATTTTATATTGCGAAAAGATTTACTTTTTATGAAGAAACAAATTTTATATAATATATTAATGCAAATGAGGTGGATAGTTTTTTTTTGAATAAAATACATGTTGTAGAACATTAAATCCAATGTTTGCAGGAAGTGACAAATATGTTTGAAGTATATGAGTTATATGGTTTTATCATTTCTGTGATATATCACTGCTTTATAGAAAAAGTGCCACAAATATAATTTAGAATTTATTGTTTTTATTAAAAATATAATTAAGATTTATTGATAAATTTAATAAATAAATACAACACTCCCAAGTGGTAATCCTCAATACTTGCATGTTAGTAATCCGGTGGCACTCAATCGAACATAAAACATGCTGTAGCGTAGCGGGTGGTTTCTCTTGAGTACCGCAAAAGATCCTATCCGCTAAGCAAACATTATATTGCTGTCACGTCATGGCTGTTGATTAACTAGCTTCCGACCCGTCACTGACCGCCGGAGTTACCTTCGGGATAATCTTTGGATATAGGGCTTATTTTACATGACAGTAACCTCCGCGGCCGTTACGTGTACTCCGGCCGCACTGTTTTGTAATCGAATCCTTTGGGGGTGTCATCGTAACCGATGTGCTTCTGATAGTCAACAACGGCCTTTGCAGTAATCCCTCCGCACAGCAAAATCATTCCAGTTTTTGAAGTAGGTTTACCGGCTACTTTTGCATTTTGATCCTGCTCTGCTGCAAATGTGCATCGAGGATTCCCGATCTGACACACATCTTGTCGGTATGTTTTTCTCCCACGGATTCGTCCCGTCTATACTTCACAAAATGGAGAGACCTGAAGCACCATGAACTTAAAATGAATTTTAATAAAAATTATTTTAAAAAATTAATAAAATCAACTTACCAACAGATTAAGAGAGTAGAGATGTTTTACAGACTTAACAACCCGATTCGAGTATTCGACAAAGACGAGAAGTATTTAACTGGACAGTGACGTTTTCGGTAACTCAAAAAAACAGTGGCGACAAATTTCAATAGAAGTGTACCGAATGAATTGGAATAGTGGCGATAATACATTCCATAGAGGCCACATATAAGATCAATCTGTTTTAAACTATTGCACAGATTTGTAATGATTTGCTCATAACAGTTATAAGTCTCGTCGATTAAACTGTATGCCTTTATGAAAAATGTTGTTTAATATCAAGGGCAAATAAAAAATATGTTTTATGGCAAATGATTATTATTTGAACTAAAGAAATCACGGTAATTTGTTTACCAAATACATTCTATAAAATGAACTATTGACATGTGTTCTATGGTGAAAATAAATGGAATTTATAGCGATGTACTTATAGGAAGCATGTTTGTTTTATTTACGTTTAATATTCATTTTTTACATAAAATGTAAAAACTTATGTCAATAAGTCGTAATGCTTTTGCGGTATGCTTTGAATGTTCCGTGCATTATTGGTTTCAAGAAAAATAATAATAATTGATTTATTATAGGAATCATGATTCAAAAGTATAAGGAGGATGCTTTAAATTTATATGTACAGGATTACGGATTAAGTAATTTGTCGATATAAAACATCCCAAATCTTTCACATGAAACAGATTACACGTTGTAGCATGAATAAAACGTTTCGAATTTTTTGAGTGTATGCAAATGTGTGTGTGTCTGAGATTCATCAAAAGGGGAATCTCATTGTCAAACTTTGACAACCAGTTTAAAATTTCAATTATGGCTGCCAAGTAATGTGATTAGAAACTTCGCTTGCTTCAAATTTTTGAAAAAATCGGTGCAAAAGGGCGCAGTTGTGGGATTCTATTCATCCGGATGAAAATAAAAAGAACGTTTAAAACCATTTCACTGGCATAAAAATACAGCGGAGAACGCACTGATGACAGCACCAACCAGCGCACAGATATAGAACAGATAAATAACAATGAGCAACTTTGACAACGAAGTTCCCGATGCACAGACTTGATACAGATTGTTAGCATCATGTTTACCACAATGAGTCATATAGAAAAACAGCGACACTGGCATTCTATATATATTGATTCTACTATTTATTCAGTCCAGGTTGGAATTGGATGAATTTTTGGTGTTCATTTGCTCCTATTTGATAGATAAAATTTATCTCATTTCATTTTGGGTTGAATAAACAAATTTCTTATATGTTAACCTTCTGCGGCTGAGGTGCCCTAATTTCACCGATTATGCTGACGTGGTAGTCTGCTGGACACCTAAACTTAACTTATTAATTCTTATTATTGACGTGTGGATATTCAGATCCTAATTATTTTAGAATTAAGAACATATATTTAGCAACCTATTGGATGTAATAAACCCGCAGATATGAGTTGGGAAGACATTGCAAACTTCAGAATCAAAATACAATACATAACGGATCTCTTGCATTTGTCTGTTTTTCGGTGTCTGTCAGACTACCACCTCAGCCGCAGAAGGTTAAACATCCATACATTGGTGAAAAAAAATTCAATGAAAAATCAGTGAAACACATCGAAGCTCTTTCCTCACCTGTGGCATATCTCATTGGCTCTCAGAACTTGGTTAAAAAAAGTAAAAAGCGACTTGAGTGTAGTCCGGAAAAAACGGTAGGGTGGGGGTCCCAAATTTATGCATGGACAAATACCCACTTAGGCGCGTCCGGCAGAAATCGAACAAAAATCTGGCAGCGAAAAACTTTTTCTGCCAGACATTCTGCCGGATTTCTGGCCGCAGCAGAGCTGCCATAAATACAGATATTTGTGCATGCATAAATTTGGGACCCTGCCGTTTTCTCCGGAGTATTTAATTTTCTCGATCTAATCTTTTAAATAACATAAATAGTTTATGAACTACTTCAAAATTCAGAAACAGTAGTAGAGCCAGAAATCACAGCAACTGAAATAATTGATGGGTCCCAAATTTATGTATGCACAAATATCTGTATTTGTGGCAGCTCTGGGCCGCAGTCACCCGTGAAAACTACTGTTTTACCTGACTCACTGCGAATATGCGTGTTATTGAAATAAAACGTCACCATGCGTTTTATTCGTTTATAACGCATATGCAGCTAATATCGATAACAACCGATTTTTTATAAGTTGTGCTTTTGTTATTGCATTTAACTAGAGTGACTATATACAGAGTGGCGACAATGTCAAAATTGGAATGATAATTATCTGTCAATGTAATTCCAATCGAGCAGACGACCTATCCAACGCGTATGCAGGAAAGAGAAAGAAAAGCCTTGAAAAAACCGCATTGCATACATTTGGGATGACTTGTCGCCACTCTGTATATAGTCACTCTACATTTAACTTGTAAAAAGTTGCATAAATAACAATTCAGTTTCACAATACAATTATTGCGTACTACTAGCACTTGCAATATAATGTTTAAGTACGTTATTTTTAGTGATCAAAATCAACGATATTTTCGATACAAGGGCGATATTTTTCGAAACCTTTCGAACCAACACGATACCGCGAATACAACGCTATGCGCAGTGAGTCAGGTAACACAGTAGCAGAAATGACACATCCGATTCGGGCAGAAATTTCGGTTTTTCTGCCGGATTTCTGTTCGATTTCTGCCAGAGGTTTCGAATAAAAACCGGCTTTGTACCAATTCAGCTTTCCCTCCTATTTTGGAGGGTGGCCGCAGCGGAATGTAGTAGCACGAAGCGTGCAATAAACAGGTTAACAATTAAATTATACCTGCTTTATCATGGTCCATATTATTCTCTTACCTTTTGCCCGAAACTGCAAAACTGATGAACCGCTTTTCTCCTGCCTCAAAGTGTCACATTTGATATAGGCGTTTTTGACAAGCTATCGTCCGCTTAGAGGCGCTGTATAAAAAAAGTGATGAAAAGTAAAATCGCTGTCAAACTCCATACATTTTTGAAAAAACTGAAATAAAATGCAGTTTTTTATTAACCCTTTCAATTGTCAGAATTTTAGATAGCGAAATATTGGAAGAAATTTGTTTATCTACGTTAAGGTAAGTGAAAATATTCGAATTAATTAACTTTATGGCAGAAAAATGTTAATGTTTGATTTTGTACCGCATGAAACAAAAGTACATAGAGTCAGCTGTAAAGTTTACATATCCTGGATAGAGAATCACCAATTATTTTCAGTCTTCAGCGTTTTCCAATGTGTTTTCAAATGCTAACGGATTAATTTTCTTGATTAGCATCATCTGCGCCAAGAACCAAAGATATAACCTATCAGTTCGTAACCATAAATACAATTACGAAGCTCTAATAATCTCCCGAAGCAGGAACAATATATATCAAATGAAAGGTAATGCTTTTTCTTACCTTTATTATCCATTTTCATCATTCCCACTGTTGGTAATTCAATAAAATATTACATTTAAAGTCGAGATCCATATAGGTGCCAGCAAGCATTTTGGGAATTGCACTTTTTTTGTAGTTACAATAATCACAACCAGGTAGCGAACGGTTGCTCTTAGTTTTGCTCGAATTCGCCTATAAAGAGAATCGGGCGAAAAATGAAGACTGGTTCTGTTCGATTTCTGCCAGGCATCCGAAATTTTCGTAAGCGGGTATCAGTATTTATGGCAGCTCTGCCTGCATCAACCTATTTTTTGACAGCTGACAGCTCTTATGCTGTGTCCTGTGTGTGTGTGTCTGTGTCGATCTGTCGATGTCGAGCTCAGCTCAAGAATTTTGGAATTATTGTGAATATTGTCTCATTCAGTTTTTTGGAGGAAAGAGTTGTTTTTTGTAACGGAGAGTGTGAAACTTAAAAGGATAAATTTAGTTTTTATTAGCCATCTTTCTATCCAGTATACAGTTATTCATAGTAACATATACAAGTGCTAATAATAATTTCACTTGCAGAGGGATTAAACATTTTTTGTAGATCACTCATGGCTACTTTGGAAGACAAAATACTAGGCGAAAAAAATCATTACTATTGCAGCAGTAGTGAAGATGAAGCAGACGACGATTGTGTGCCAGCAGATGGTGGTGCGAGTGGAAGAAATAAACCTGATCTTCAATTTATTCCTGAAAGCAGTTTAAAAGATCAGACTTACTTTTCTGCGTGCACCTCTAATACGGGTCCTAAAGGAGTCATCAATGACTGGCAACGATTTAAACAACTGGAAGCAGAAAAACGTGAACATCAAGATAAAGAAAAACTTGAATTAATTAAAAAGCTTAGTATAACTGTACAAACTAATTCTGAAAGTGAAAACGTTAATTGTCAAAAACAGTTAGATGATCTGGTGGATTTAGAAAACGACAAGTTTTTGTTAGAGTACCAAAGAAAAAGAATGTCAGAAATGCTAGCAATGGCTGAGAAGCTGCCAAAATTTGGTGTTTTGATTGATATTCAAAGTGGAGAAGATTTTCTAAAAGCAGTGGATGACGAGCAAAAGTCAGTTACCGTCGTTATTCACATTTACGACAGCAACAACAATGCCTGTAAAAATATGAACGACGCTTTAGTTGATTTGGCTACAGAATATACCAATGTCAAATTTTGCAAATTCATGAGCTCGATTGCTGGTTTAAGCAGAATGTTCAAAGTGAGTGGTCTACCGGCGATTTTAGTTTACAAAGCAGGTCAAATTATCGGAAACTTCGTTAGATTGACCGATGATTTGTCGGATGATTTCAACAGCTCAGATGTAGAAAGCTTTCTCATTGAAGTTGGTATGCTTCCAGATAAATATTCTGTTCCATTAGTACAATAAAAGCTACACCTAGTGCATATAATGCTAAATTTTTCTTCGGAATCAAAGAGAAATTTCTCGTTTAGAATGCGACAGCAAATGTATTTTTTATGTACAGCTTAATTTCGTTAATTGGATCACGACCAAAGGGGAAAGTCGCTGAGAACATTGTGCCAGGCATTATCTAGGGTACGAACACAGAACAGAAGTGTAAGTCGGAACGATTCGGCGATCAAAACTGGTAACAGAGTCTTTTATGTTTTTATTTTTCTTTGGGAAGGTTTTCGCATAGAAGCAAATAATAGCAATATAAGGAGAACGCTCGCTGCCAATCGCATATCAGTTTTCACATGCTTTCGTGTGCATTCGTATGTGTTCGTGTGTTTTCGTGGAAAAAAGTGACTCGCTACCGCCAGGTTCGCTAGTATCTGTAGAAAGTAGCATGTACGTGTATGGATTTCTACTTACACTTCTGTTTTGTGGTACGAGGTTTTATCGATATTCCACCTCGTTGGTCGCCATCGCGGTACATCCGGAATTTCGGATTCGTTGCACACTGATAGGACACCCAAAATGGCCCCTTTTCGACATTCATAGACCAAATCAAGGTGACGTCATCTGGCAGATACTGGCGCCCTTGTTTACAAACAGATCGCAGAGTCCAAAAAAATTTCAGCTGTTAAACGGCAAGTTTTTTGTTTAAACAGCATTAGGACTAAATTTTAAACGCCATTATGCCTGTAACATGCTAAAACACACGCTACATTCGTTATAAACGAAAAGGAAAATTTTCCAAAATGTAAACAAGTGCGCCAGTATCTGTCAATTGACGGTATGATGATTTGGACTGTCCCAAGAAATATAGATCATGACGTCATTTTTCCGTCAAATGACACCACTTGGTGGTTTGTTTACAAGTTTTTTGTCACATCCAGCAGTTTAGATTTGAAATTTCGTGAAGGATTACTGCATAAGCTTTTGTAAAATGCATGTACGGCACTTTCTCTTAAATAAAAACTATAAATTTTTATCATTATCTGCTGGACAATGATAGAAAACTTGTAGAAAACTCAATTCAAAATTTAACACCATGTAAACAAATCACCAAGTGCTGTCAAAAAAGTGTGGTTAGGAGCTCCCGTGTAATGATCTATAGATCATTTTGCCGTCAAATGACACCACTTGGTGGTTTGTTTACATGTTTTTTGTCACATCCAGCGGTTTCGATTTGAAATTTCGTGAAGGATTACTGCATCAGGTGCTTTAAAATGCATGTAAGGTGCTTTCTCTTAAATAAAAACTATAATTTTTTATCATTATCTGCCGGACAAAGATAGAAAACTCAATTCAAACTTTAACACCATGTAAACAAACCACCAAGTGCTGTCAAAAAAGTGTGGTTAGGAGCTCCCGTGTAATGATCTATTTATTAGAAAGGTACTATCGACTCGACCCTGCATTAGTATTGGTGTCCATTGTGACAGTAGAATCAATATATATAGACCAAATCAAGGTGACGTCATCTGGCAGATACTGGCGCCCTTGTTTACAAACAGACCGCAGAGTCAAAAAAAGTTGAGGCTGTTTAAACGGCAAGTTTGTTGTTTAAACCGAGTTTAAACAGCATTAGGACTAAATTTTAAAGCCATTATGCCTGTAAAATGTCAAAAAACACGCTACATTCGCTATAAACGGAAAGGAAAGTTTTCCAAAATGTAAACAAGGGCGCCAGTATCTGTCAATTGACGGTATGATGATTTGGTCTATATAGAGTGACTATATACAGAGTGGCGACAATGTCAAAATTGGAATGATAATTATCTGTCAATGTAATTCCAATCGAGCAGACGACCTATCCAACGCGTATGCAGGAAAGAGAAAGAAAAGCCTTGAAAAAACCGCATTGCATACATTTGGGATGACTTGTCGCCACTCTGTATATAGTCACTCTAGGTCTATAGAATGCCAGTGTCGCTGTTTTTCTATATAGGACTCATTGTGGTAAACATGATGCTTACAATCTGTATCAAGTCTGTTAATCGGGAACTTCATTGTCAAAGTTGCTCATTGTTATTTATCTGTTCTTTATCTGTGCGCTGGTTGGTGCTGTCATCAGTGCGTTCTCCGCTGTGTTTTTATGCCAGTGAAATGGTTTTGAACGTTCTTTTTCTTTTCGTCCGGATGAATAGAATCCCACAACAGCGCCCTTTTGCACCGATTTTTTCAGAAATTTGAAGCAAGCGAAGTTTCCAATCACATTACTTGGCAGCCATATTTGAAATTTTAAACTGGTTGTCAAAGTTTGACAATGAGATTCCCCTTTTGATGAATCTCAGGCACACACTATAGTTACTATATATATAGTTCGGCGGATAGAACACCAGGCGAATTGGCGAATCCCTGATTTATGAAATTAAATTTGAAATGATGGTGAAATGTGCAGGTTTCACGAAAAATAATCACTGGCGGGTGTTGAAAATGACTAGTTCTATGAAAATAAAGTGTGTTTTTTTAACATTACTCCTGCATTTTGGATTTTGAAAAGCTATTGGCTCCGCTTTTGACGTTTATTTGGCTCCCGATTTTCTATCCGCCGAACTATATATATAGTAACTATAGCACGCACACATTTGCATATATAATGTAAATACATTATCTGAACATGTGTGATGTTTACCACGCGCACTGCAGCGACACTGGCATTTTATATATATTGATTATACTATTGTGACGTATGAAAGTTCAAGTTTCTTGATACTTCTATGGAGATTTGCACATTTTTTTAAATATTGCTCTAAATCAGAGAAATACCTTTTCCGTTTTCCAATATTATGTATCTTTATATCGCAGCGAATGTATCGACAAAGAAAAACACGAAATTTTCGTACAAAAATATCACAAATATCCCAAATATCAAAATTTGCCTCATTCCCAGTACATTGGTAATTTTTAATTAGGACTGAAGCCATCCTTAAAAACTGTTTGTATGCTTATCAACTGTAGTTTTTTATTTAGTTCTAGTGAAAATTAATCATTAATATGTGTATTTACAAAAGTATCTTTTCATTTTTTTTTCCTTTCGACGATAATGGTGTCGAAAGTGGTTTTACTAAGCGTTTGACGCTATTTTTCTGGGCCTTCGTGTGCTTCAAAATTCTGTTTAACGTATTAATTCTAATGTAAGTTCGATGGCGAACGAAATGGTCAATCAATATCGGAGGAATATCTGTATATTTCGCTTTCAATGTGTGCGACAACTTTTGGGTCACATTCTTATTGTTCGAAATGGAGCATCCATCAAAAATTCTGAAAGCATCTTTCCAATCGTCTGGCTTGGGCCATCCATTTTTCAGAAGGCTTTGTGAGCCCACCAAGCGACAAATGTTGTACATACGATGAACAAAATGCGTAATCATGATCCAGCAGTGATTCGGTTCCTGGTGTTAGGTAAGTAAAGGCTCCCAAGTACGGAAACTCATTTTTGTATTTTCGACACATTGCGCCAATTAGGTATTCAAATCCGTCGTCTTCCGTTATGAAGCCATTATGGACTGTATCTTCAACATCACTAACTACACATGACTCTGATAGATCTGTTTCATTTTCCTTGTTTTCAGTTTTTATTTGGCGTAGTATATCCAATACAGCAAAATTTTCATTGCACTCATCTATCGTATTTTGTCCTGGAGAAATTGACGACATATGTTTACCTAACATAATTACCCTCAAATAGCGAAGAGCGTTTAAAGGCGTTGGATGATCATTCGTTATTCCTCTGGCTCTTATCAAACCAAACAAACATTCCAAGGAATCTTGATTCAATTTTGCACACATTATAAAATAAATTTTAAATCTTTTCTGCATATCTTGATACAATTCCTTTAATGATATAATCGACATCATTATGGCACGTTGGAATACCTGTGACAGCTAACAAATAACACACTTTGAAAGACTAATTACTTGTAGTTTTGATTTTCCTCCAGCTGTTGCGCATGCCCTTCGTGCAACGCTGCACCAACTCGTATCTCATTGGCAAAGCGGCACTTCACCGTGCTACGACCGTCATACTCTCGGAACGATAGAACTGTCAATTGCGACAGCTGCGTAAAACTGCAAATCATGGTCATCGAGCTAAAACGTCTTGTCATCGGAAAAGATTGTTTACGTGCCTACAAGTGATTGGAAATCTAATTTAAAATTTCACTTTGCTGATTTCAAAACCATACAAAAGTTATACTTAAACTAATTAGTTCTTACGTGCTAATATTTACAACCTATTTACAATTTGTGCTTAATCTAAAGTAAGTCTTAAAGTTTAATTAAGTGAGTTAAACTTAATCTAAAAATGTACAATCTATAGGTTAGAGTAAGTGATTTCTGCTCAAGAAAAAGCTAATAGCTTATACTCAGTCTATATTTTCTCATACGTAAGTAATTATATGCCAATTAAAAATGTATCTTCAACTAAGTGCTTCGCTTACGAATCTAGATGTTGGGATGATCTAAGTCCTAGCTCGGCATTCGCGAAGGTTAAATTCCTGTAAACATTAGAAAGCGCACAAACGTAAGTTTACAAATACCCTGTAGTTATATAAAAATAATAACAATCCAATATTGTAGGAAAATTTTAATCGCGTAACGCGAAATATACGAGATTTAAAATTTTGGAAAACCTGTTTTCTTGTTGCATCCGCAACAATTTAAAATTTTCGTTTACCGGATAAAGCCGAGATGCCACGAAAGGACCGATCAAAAGTTCCGAACACCGGTTCGCAGCAATCCTGCCCGCTCTGCCAACAGGCGGATTATGATGAGATGGTCTGTTGCGACGACTGTAGGTGGTGTTACCACTTTAACTGCGTCGGAGTCAACGAAAGTGTAGCCAATTATGATTGGAGCTGCAAGGAATGCATTGTTGCTAGAGTTCCTGCTCCATCATTGCCACATCCGAGTACTCCTATAGGGGAGCCATTGCCGCAGCCACTGTGGCCAGTCCCACGAGTTCCCACACCGCGAACGCCAGCCTTGACAGTACGTTCTCCGCGACCGCAAACTCCACGAGCACCAATTGTACCAACGGCTAGTCAGCCCACATCGCCAAATCCAGCACCACCTGCCCCACGTCCACACACTCCACGAGCACTTTTATTGCAATCCAATCCAGCTCCCCCTGCGGTCGTTCACGATCTGATGAATAAGCTTCCGATGGAGCTGCGTGTTCAGTTACTCAAAGGGGAAGAGGCTTTGGAACGCAACCTTCTGCGTCGTAGGTTCCAGCTTTTACTCGATACAAGGAATGCCAATCCGGTAGAACAAGGTAACGGTCTTATGAAAAGTCACGGTGCTAGAGAACCGCCCGTTTTTCATTCATCAACAATGAACAATCATCATCGCGGTACCCCACCGATCGCCCCGACTGTAGTTAACCAAAATAGACAAGAATTAATTGTCGCTCCACGTAGGAGAGACCAACAGGTGCACACAAGGGTAAGTCGCTTAGAACATTGAGGCAGGCTCAATTTAGGGAACAGCTGACCTCATTGATTGCAATTGCGGTACATTCATTTCACAGTTTATGGCACACTGTGGCCCACTTTTTTGACATTTAAATTTTGAAATGTTAGAAATTGGCAGCCCTGCCAATGTTTGTTAATGTCAAAACGATCAAACGGTCAATCTGAGCGCAGGCGAATTTGACAGGTTTCACATGATCAGCACCTCGGCAGCACAGTAAGGCACAGACTGAACAAAATTTCCATGAAAGAGGTGAACGAAATGTTCTCAGCGACTTACCCTTGGGTGCACACTGTTGTTCAGAATCCCCCTTCGACGGATAACCGTTTCACGCTTTCGACCATCGATTCTCCTCGTACTGACCAGCGGTCGTATATTCCAGCTCGAGAACCGCCGCCAGTCATCCGAATACCCAATGCAGACTCCTTTGTTCCCTCTCAAACCGATCATCTTCCACACACACGATCGTCTTTCCCGAATCACACTCAGCACCCGAATGCTTCCGGATTTGCTCAATTTAATGATTATCCGCGTTATACTGCACAAGAATCCCACCTATGCGATTCTTACGATTTTCCTGTTACCTTAGGAGGAATGGCGCTGCTTAATAGAAGCCAAATCGCCGCGCGTCATGCAGTCGCCAAAGAGTTACCAGTTTTTAGTGGTGATCCGGAAGAGTGGCCGCTCTTTTTCGCTACGTTTGAGAATACGACGAACCTTTGTGGATTTTCACCAGAGGAGAACATGGCCCGTCTACAGAAATGCCTGAAGGGAAAGGCATTGGAAGCTGTCAAATGTCAGCTGTTACACCCAGCTAATTTGAAACACGTTCTCTCTACTTTTAGAATGCTCTTCGGTCGCCCGGAAATCATCGTGCATACGCTGCTCAAGAAAATAAGTACTTTTCCCGCACCTAATGCAGAACGCTTGAGCACACTAATCGATTTCGCACTGGCCGTTCGCAATATGGTTGCAACCGTGAAGGATTGCAAACTGGAGGAGCATTTGTGTAATTTAACGCTATTATACAGCCTAACCGAACGTCTTCCATCGCAGGGCTGGAAGTTGGTCACTTTTTAGTGACTTGGTCACTTTTTTCAAGCTAGTCTCTTAAAAGTCACTTTTTTGATCAAAATGTCACTAAAGTCACTTTTTTCCATCAAAAAGTTACTAAAGTCACTATTTTCATAGAGGCCTATTCTGTAAGTCACGTCATGTGTCATTTTGCTCGAATAGTCCACTTTTAGTATTTTGTAAGTCACACGCGATACCATTTTTGTCGATTCCACTCGACCGAGTCGATCGCTACAAAGCTAGTGACACCTAAGCTTGCTTTGTTTAAGTTATTTATCGCACCGTCATGCTGTTCGTTCTTCCTGTACTCGACACTCGACAGTGACTGAGACGAGTTGCTGGACGTGACTTACAGAACAGGGCGCTTAGTCCCATTTTTTACTACTGCTAAATGAAACTGCTAGAAATTTTTGGATTTGAAAATTTGAATAATGGTTTGTGTTTTCCGCGGGATGTTATCTGTATACTCTAAGCATTTTAAGTTTGGAGTGCTGCTTTGAACCGAAGTAGGATGGATATGTAAGCCACTTGTATGGCCAGCCAAGAAGAAATGGAATGAAATCATTGGAGACCACGTTGTAACCCAGCTTTACAAGCTAAAAGATATCGATAAAATCAACTTTTTTTCTTTAAACACGCCAACGTTATATTTCTGAATGTACCACTTAAGTACCGCCAATGCAAAATCCAACGCCAATGCCAATGCAGAAAACCTATCCTTAATTCCAACCCCCCCCCGCAGAAGAAAATTTGGTCTACATGTACATGCTCGAAATTTCGCACTCAGATGTTTCTAGCATGGGTAAATTTACAGGGCTAGTTGTACGATCCTCGTCGTCGTCGTCGTCGTCAGCAGCATTGATCCGGGGTGGTCCGTGTTGTTTCAAACAGTCGTCATCGTTCAACTCGATCCTGAATTACTCGTCACCAGGTGTCTCAGAGATGTCGCAAGTCGATTTGGACCTGGTCCAGCTATATCACACGTAGCACCCCTCTGTTTTGAGTCCCGGTGGGGTTGTTGAATAGAAGTGATTTCCTGTCCTGTTAGAAGTGTGTGCGGTCCACTGTGACTTATCAATTTTTGCTAGATAACGATAGTAATCTTCCTTAGCAGTGTCTGTTGTTCGTTATTCATACGCTTCTCCACTTTCAACTTGTGCTCCGGCAAGTATCGTCCGCAGTAGCTTCCTCTCGAACATAGCAAAGGCGCGTATGTTCTCCGTGAGCATCGCCAAATCCTTAAAAACTACCGGTCTAATGAGCGGTTTGTACATTGTTGGCTTCGTACGGCGGTTTGTGATCATAGTGTTTTGCGAAGGCTCGATGTCCTGCTTGAATGCGCTGGATCTGCTTACTAGTGCTGTTATCCGCGGCCACCAGCGATCCCAAATACACGAACTCATCTACCACTTCAGGTCCGCCTTCGTCAACGATTACCGTCCGTGAAAAGCACACGTTCATCTGCTTTGAGTCTCTACCATTAGGTCTTTGACGCATTTATTTCCAGCCCAATTCTCATTGCCTTCACTTTTAGCTTTGCGTAGAAGTACTCCGCCGTTGCCGTTTACGGCTATAATATTGAAGTCATCTGCGTAGTTAAGGAATTGACTACTTCTACTGAAAATCGAGCTTCTCGTTTCGATACTCGCTTCACGGATCCCACCTCAAGAGTGATGTAAAAGCATACAGGATAAGCAATCAACTCGTCTCGACCCTCACCGCATATCGAAAAGATCGAGATTCGAACATACAACATACCTCGAAGGGTACGACTGGGGGTTTAAGTTTTAACATCTATTTTCTTTGGAGGAACGCTCAATTGAAACCAAAATGGCTTTTGATTGAAAATAATTCCAAATCCTCACGGTTAGGCTATATCAGATTTTTTTTTGCATGACCTTCCTAGGAAAATTTTCTAACTATGCCCCTTGATACGTCTTGATGGCATGTATCATGACTCGTAACTGATAAAAGGGTGACCACACTCGGGAAATGGGGAAAAATGTTGCGAGTTTGAACTTGTCGGAAATTTGGCGAAAATTGGTCTTAACGGAAATTTATTAATTCTGAATTCCATTCTGAGACAAATGAATCTGTACACCCAGAATGAAATCTGCGTACCAGGAATTACTAGACAGCTTTGATCTGTAGATCTGTGTTCTTTTAGAAAGATTTGAAATTAAAAGTGGGTAATAAAAAACAAAGTCCTTGAGGCACAGAAAAACAAAGCCTTGCGTTAAATTCTGCTTTCGGACCGACGAACCGACATGACATCTCTTACATTTTCCTATGAAAACTTGTATCCGAAATGGTAAATCAAAATACGTTGAGCTTTACTGCAATATGCACAACGAATCGCTGTTTAGCTTGAAAAAGTAGAGAATAGGTTTGGCAGAATGTTATTTTAGATACCTGACCGACACGAAAAAATAAAATAAAAAACGCACAAGTGAATGAACAAAGAGTTAATTATCTGTTTGTAGAATATTCAAACAATTACCGGATTTTTTTGATATTTATACATGCATACATGGTTTAAAAAAAGCCTTGGGTTTAAACGTCTCTCTAAGACTTGACCCTTCTTTATCGACAGACTTCGCAGCCGGCTGTTAGACTACAGGACAATTACGGAACTAGTGCAAAAAAACTACTGACTCCATCTAGCAGCATCGCCTAGCCGAGATTCGAACCTGCGACGACTGACTTGTTAGACCAGCATCGTACCTCGAAGCTAACTGGGCGATTACATGGTTTAAACACGTAATTGATTTCAAGGTTTTCAAAAGTACATAGTTTTCCTCCTCAAAATAATAAATATGTTCATGAAACTCTTCTTCACTTCATTTTTTGCATTTTTCAGAATATACTTACAATTTTTTGTGAACAAATGTTTTATTTATAACTATTTTTGAAATGAATGAACATAAGAATTTTGTATAAATGATGAATCTGTCTCTCGTACGCGTAGCGCACGTTAGAAATTTCCCAAAAAGGATATGGACTAGGGCGGTCTAACCGGTAGTACCGAAACAGGCCAAATTTTGAATACCAATATACTGGTTATAAAAGGGCAAAAAATGTGTATTTTTCTTCTTTCGGGCATTTAATTAAAACTCCGCTTCAAAATTATGTCTGATTGAAAGCACAGCTTGTAATTAGTGCTGAAGAGATTTTTAAAATTGAATGGATTATTTAAAGAAATCTAATTAAATTGGAGTGTAATGCGAAATTACAACGAGCGATGAAAAGTTTGCAGCAGTCCATCAAATAATTGTAGCACTTGAATTTGTTTTGGCTGCCTTGAAGCATCTTCGCTGGGAATTTGGCTCAATGTATGAGGTGGACATAATGCTGCCATTCATGTTGGAACAACTTGCTATTCAATTATCTTTTTCGAATTTTTCAAAGCTGTCAGAATTGAGGGAAAACAATTGAAATACGACGACTAAAGAAACTGACTAAAGAAATGACAAGTAACTCATTTTCGGTACGTCGAAACCAAGTGCGCATGTATCTCGATGAAAACTTCTGAATCTTTTGCTCGAAAACTTGCGGAGTATCAGTCGATGAACGCGGGAGAAAATATTTACTGCAAGCAAACTGCAACAAATATCATCGTATCATTACGAAATCGATCCGTGCTGTCTAAAGGAAAACGCCAGGCAATCAAGTTTGTGGCGTACAGTTAATAAAATCACCTAAATGTTGAGCTCGAAAAAAATATTGTTAGAACTTTTTCGAGCAACATTGAACAGAGTCACGCACAACAATCATCGTTGAGCAAATTAGATTTAATGATGACAGGAGGCCGCGAGTGACTGAGCTTCGATGTCATTTCTTTAGTCAATTTCTTTAACGACGACCTTTTCGTTTTCTGGGTCAATTGTACTCTTTAAGTAAAGACTTTAAATATTTTTAAGTCTTCTAAAGGTACTTTAAGAACAAACAAGTTGACGAAAACTTAATGTAAATAAATGCGCCTTACATTTATGGGATTGATTATGGGAAGTGCCTGGGTGAACGCAAAGTACTCATTCTACTAGCATTGAATGTAATAAAAACACCAGGATCTTTGAAAACAATCAAAAGTGAATTTTCCCTTTTAAGAAGAGATAGAAGAAAAATGCTTGACCATAATATTTAACGCGCTTGGAACCATTCGTCAAATTTCGATGGAAGTGGAAAGAGTTTTATCCATTGCTGGAAATTTTTCCATTAAAACCTGAATCGCTAAGTATAATGTGATTCTTGAAATTCAGCTTTGCTTAGGTGCAATCTGAAAGTAATAATTTGAAAAATAAAGTCTTGCAAGAGAACACCAACATTTTTTTAACACGAAAAATTAAAAAATACCACTATTTGCTCTCTGCAAGTTCAATTCCTTCTATGCCATCATTATCAGGAATCCAGTACCGATTTACTGAGTTCACGTGGCTTAGTGGGCGTTGCGAACGAGCTGTTGCGAGCATATGAGTAAATCTTGAGTGTATAAAAATTATGTAGAACTTAGTAAGGTTAATTTATCGAAATTCAAAAAGCTTTCCGATCGAAAAACATGACAGCGAATGTTCCACTAGTAGGTACAAGCTTTGTTTGAGCGTGTTGCAGTTCTGAAGCAGTACATTAGATCACATGATGTTATAATGCACAGCAGATTTAGGAGAAGAAGTAGCGTAGTAATTTGCAAAAAAAAACCTGGGCTTAAACGTCTTTCTAAGACTTAACTCTTCTTCATCGACAGCTTTCGCAGCCGGCTATTAGAGTACAGGACAGTGACGGGGCTGGTGTAAAAATCCTACTGATTCTATCTAGCAGCACCGCCTAGCCGAGATTCGAACATACGACGATTGACTTGTTAAACCAGCGTCATATCTCGAAGCTAACTAGGAGCAAATTTGTTAAAAGAAGAGGTAATGAAATTTAAAAAGGGCAAACTGATTATTTTCAGTTGTTTTCAACATTATATACTTCGTGAATAAGGTAATCTAAGTTATTTTTTCTAAAACTTTAGGTCACTTTTTGGTCACTATTTTTTAAATTTTGGTCACTAAAGTCACTATTTTTAGTTGGTTAGGTCGCTTCCAGTCCTGCCATCGTTCATTCGTTTGCAGTGGGCTATTCATCGTCAGCCTCTACGACTAGTAACGCTGTCCGACTTCAGCGACTGGTTGTACAAGTTGGCTGAGGCTGCAAGCGCAGTAACGATGCCACAATTCTCGGATAATTTTGGCAATAAGACTCACCGCGGACGGGATGATGAGGGATTTCTTTATGCGCACACCGAAACTGATCAGCAACATACGGCAAGCGTTGGTTGCGTTATTTGCAATGGTAACTGCGAAACAGTAAAACTCTGCAAGCAGTTCATTTCAATGAAACTTTCCGCCCGTTGGGCTGCGGTTCGTAATCGTAAATTATGTCGTTGCTGCCTAGGCAGGCACCTAGGTCCGTGCTGGTTCGTAAAGCTGTGTGGGAAGAACGGCTGTGAATATAAGCATCATCAACTTATGCACACTGATGCCAAGGACAATTCAGTGACGTACTCGCAAGGACCGAAACAAAAAATTGAAACCCTGCAACAAGCCATTGTTGGTAACTCCAGAGAAACGGAATCTTGCAACACTCATCGGGGAGGCAACAATCCAGTGCTGTTTCAGTATATTCCGGTAACCCTGTACAACAATGGAGTCGAGGTGCATACATATGCGTTTTTGGATAGTGGATCATCCATGACTTTGATTGAGGAGTGTTTGGCGGAGGAGCTAAACTTGCAAGGCGAAAAGCATTTACTGTGTCTACGCTGGACGGCTGATATTTGTCGTTACGAAAACAACTCTATGCGCGTTTCTCTCGACATCTCCGGCACGTATGACGGACTTTCCAAAACTAACTTGTCTAATGTCTACACGGTCAAAGAACTGAAGCTCCCGACGCAATCTTTGTCTATACGTAAGCTTTCAGAAAAATATAGTTACCTCAGTGATTTGCCGGTACAGCCCTACTTCGACGTTCAGCCTAAGTTATTGATTGGACTGAACAACGTACGGCTGGTTCATACCTTGGAGAGCCGCGAAGGAAAGCCGAACGAACCAGTTGCAGTCAAGACACGCCTGGGCTGGACGATATACGGTACGTGTTCACCGGATGGTCTCCGGGAATCGCATGTTGCACCGTACAGCTATCACATCAACTTCCACGCTAGCGACTCAGAGAGCTTGCATGAGATAGCCAAGAAGTCTTCCGCTCTTGACAGTTTGGGGATTAGTACTCCGCAAAATCAATCTCCGAATCCGAGCGAGAATTGATAAAACCACACGCTGTATCGACTTTCCAGAAGGGACGATATCGAATGGACCTGCTCAGGAAACATGGTGGTACAAAACAGAGAAAAAAAACCAGATCCGTCGCAACCGAGTCGTTGGTTTCATAGACCTCAGATTACGAGGGAGTCTGAAGGACTTCTCGAGATAGGGAAGATCAAAACCAAGCAAGTCTATGCAGACTGCAGCCGACGTCACAGAGTGCACGATCGAGTTCACCCAGAATGGCAGGTTTGCAAATTACAACGTGCTTCTTCAGATCCACCCGTGATGGCTCATCCAGTGTCGCGCAAGCTACTGTGTTACCTGACTCACTGCGCATAGCGTTGTATTCGCGGTATCGTGTTGGTTCGAAAGGTTTCGAAAAATATCGCCCTTGTATCGAAAATATCGTTGATTTTGATCACTAAAAATAACGTACTTAAACATTATATTGCAAGTGCTAGTAGTACGCAATAATTGTATTGTGAAACTGAATTGTTATTTATGCAACTTTTTACAAGTTAAATGCAATAACAAAAGCACAACTTATAAAAAATCGGTTGTTATCGATATTAGCTGCATATGCGTTATAAACGAATAAAACGCATGGTGACGTTTTATTTCAACAACACGCATATTCGCAGTGAGTCAGGTAAAACAGTAGCGGCGTTTATTCGCCTATTCTCAAATATGCGCATAAACTTCTTCGGGTTCGTTTTCATCGTCGTTGGTCGTCTATGGATTTCGCGCAGTACATATAGATCAAAATCACCGGTCCCTTACAACAAGTGCCCAATAACACTGCGGCGTTCGAGGAAGGTATCGCAGGCTCTTGCTAATCTCTTTCAGAAGCGGTGGGTAGTAAAACACTTTCCTACGGTCAATCGTCGAACCAAAGTGCTCTACCCGATATGGCAGATTACGTGCGTCGTGATAGTTACTTTGAATTCGTTAAAGAGTCGTAAGCTGGTGGTTATATATGCCAATGAACAAGTGCGGCCAGCGGTTGTCCAGATTACTGTCGGGTTGTATGCAGTAACCGCAACTAAGTTTCTCGTGTTGAACGTAGGTGCAAAAGGGAGTGAGTCGGACCAGGGTCCAACTACTGGGGGGACTGTTGCGCATGCCCTTCGTGCAACGCTGCACCTACTCGTATCTCATTGGCAAAGCGGCACTTCACCGTGCTACGACCGTCATACTCTCGGAACGATAGAACTGTCAATTGCGACAGCTGCGTAAAACTGCAAATCATGGTCATCGAGCTAAAACGTCTTGTCATCGGAAAAGATTGTTTACGTGCCTACAAGTGATTGGAAATCTAATTTAAAATTTCACTTTGCTGATTTCAAAACCATATAAAAGTTATACTTAAACTAATTAGTTCTTACGTGCTAATATTTACAACCTATTTACAATTAGGGTTGCCAAGTGGCCGGTTTTTGGCCGGCCCGACCGGTTTTTCACTTGCAAAGCCGGTGGCCGGTCAATCCAGCAAAAAGGCCGGTTTTCCGATGTATGAAGCCGGATTTATACTTTTTGCCTGGTTTGTTAAATTTTCTGATAAATTTATTATCAATTCTGAAAATTGGATCATTGAGGATAGCTAGTTTTGCAGTGATAATACCTTGCTTCTGGCGGAAATATACATTAAATTGTCCACTAGCGCCAGAAGCAAGTAGTTGTCACTCAAAAACTAGCTATCTTCAATAATTTACACAGGAAACTGTCTAACGCACGTTACACATTACAGACAAATCCTCTAATATGCTGCCACAACACCCCCCCCCCCGCATTTTTTGAAGGCAGGATCGACCGGCCGGTTTTTGTAATTTTCAGACTTGGCAACCCTATTTACAATTTGTGCTTAATCTAAAGTAAGTCTATTAAAGTTTAGTTAAGTGAGTTAAACTTAATCTAAAAATGTACAATCTATAGGTTAGAGTAAGTGATTTCTGCTCAAGAAAAAGCTAATAGCTTATACTCAGTCTATATTTTCTCATACGTAAGTAATTATATGCCAATTAAAAATGTATCTTCAACTAAGTGCTTCGCTTACGAATCTAGATGTTGGAATGATCTAAGTCCTAGCTCGGCATTCGCGAAGGTTAAATTCCTGTAAACATTAGAAAGCGCACAAACGTAAGTTTACAAATACCCTGTAGTTATATAAAAATAATAACAATCCAATATTGTAGGAAAATTTTAATCGCGTAACGCGAAATATGCGAGATTTAAAATTTTGGAAAACCTGTTTTCTTGTTGCATCCGCAACATCCAGCAATGGACGTTTTCATCAAATCGTACATTCGATCTAGTGCCTTATTTTGAATTTCTAAATTTGTTCCGTACGGGTTTTTCATTAAAATAGATTCATTTAGATTCCGAGAATTGACCACATCGAAATAGTCGTTCACCGTAAATATGAAGTCAGCTAAATCTTTTGCCTCTGGTGTTCCTACTCTTCGTAGCAATGCAGTAGCACACCGTCTAGACAGCACCTTTGCAGCCATAGCAACATTTTGACGTTGACTTCCTTGAACTGTAAGATGTTCCGTTAAAAAAAAGGTATCTGATATTTCGGTTCTTTTGTTGGGAACCAAGTGCCATAAGGGATGATCTCGTTTCTCATCTAAAGGTGGAATAAATGATCCTCCTTCTAGGTACCCAGATAACACAAAATCGTAATATAAAGTTCACATTAAATCGTTTTCATGGCAATTTCAAATTGGAATTGAATAATGATTAGAGTATGTCAAATCGAAGTGAACAATAAGTTGTTTTGCAGTCGTGCGTGTCTTCATATACAATTCATGACTGTGAATTATAAAGCAGTATAGACGATTGCAATATTTGTTTATATCTTAATCATATATTCAGGAGTATTTAGTTGCGTGTTATAAAAACTACGCAAAAAAGAATTACAAATAATCGGCAAAATTTTCGCACGTATATCGCCTCCACTTTGGTACATATATGTTCTTATATGGCGTGAAATATAACTTGTTCGTTCAGATATGATTTCGTATATCTCAGTTGCAATCGAGATATACAAACCTAATGGTTTACTGGGTAGAAGCCATTGTCAAATAACCAGTTGCGTATAAGTTTGAGCGTATGTGGAGGGTCGGCAAATAAATATATTTTACCACCAGTGCCTGGATGCAGCAAAAATGTTCTTCCTTCTTCGAGGTTTACGTTTGACCTAGAGCGATGTATATTGTCACTCTAGTTTGACCATATCGATTGATTGGCACCTCCACAGTCCGATATCAAAGCAACACATTCAAAACCGATATTCCACGTATGCATGATGGCTACATCTATCAAATCGATTGTAGAGTTTATATCAAAATTGGCGTATATTGGTTGTTTCCATGATCCAAACAGACTTCGCATCATTATAACCTACAAACATTTTTATACTTATTTTTGAATATAAATATTGTTAACAAATTACCCAAGTAACCGCTAAGCACTGAATTAAGCTTGAAAGCTGCTCTATATTTGCAAGTTATTGCAAATAACTTATATTGAGGATTGTTTCGTTAAGTTCAAGTAAACCGCTTTGATATTTCGCTGTTAAGTTTTTCGCGTTTTAAAGTGTTAAATTTACTCAAGCCGCTTTGATTTTGCGCACATAGTAGATCTGCATCATTCGTACTAGCTGCTCGCTGTGAAATTTCGTTTGATTATTTGATTTTGGCCCACAAACAATTAAATCTATCTTCGCGATACGCTTCAGTTTGTCGACCGGCAGTCTTTGTTTTATATTCTTCGTTAAGTTACTAAGCCAAAACAGAATGGAGAAGCAAGAGTGTGGAGAATGTAAACAAAGCGTCAACGATCTCGAACCGATCCGTTGCGGCTTTTGTGAAGCCAGCTACCACATTAATCAACAATGCTGTGGTTTCAACAGTCGAGTGTGCAAGGATCTATTCCTGCAAGGGAAAATTATGTTTATTTGCCCTACATGCAGAGACATGCTCAATGGCCGTTCTATCTCGGCTTACATGGCAGATTTGCAACTGAACGTGCCATCGCAGTCGCAACCTCTCACCGAGCTACCAGCGCAGGTTCAAAAGTTGTGTGATGTTATTGATGGCCTGAGCAAAAAAATCGACAATTTGCCTAACAAACCGATGAATTCAGATCATGAAACCCACTCTACTTTGCAGACCACTCCTGTGTGGCCAAGTAAGAGTGTGAAGCGTCGCCGAACCGAGCGGGTACCGTTTGCTGCTCAATCTGATCGTGGTGAAAATAACATCGATCTCAGTGATCTTTCTGTGCCATCCATTGCTTCCGTCGCAGTACAGAAACGCTTTTGGTTATATTTGTCGGGATTGAATTCACAGCTAACCGACAACGACATACAAAAAATTGTTTCTCGCTGCCTAAATACTGCCGAGCCTGCGGTTGTCATTCGACTCGTGAAAAAAGGAACGGATACGTCCACTTTTTCGTACGTCTCCTACAAAATTGGTTTGGACCCGGAGCTGAAAAATGTTGCCCTGGATCCTGTTTCGTGGCCCACTGGACTGCTGTTTCGTGAATTTGTAGATTTGCTAAAAAACTAACTGCTGGATTTGGCCCGGGACGCACCGAAGTAAGCAATTTGGAAGCCCCTAATCCACTCAACACAGTCGCGCCACTGCAGCCTGCGCTCATCAGCCGTCCCGGTCCTGTGTTTGAGAACGGAGAGGGGGTCTTCCAGCTTGCTAATGTAGGCAAGTATTCCTCTTTCGATTTTAATTCCGAGCAATCGGTACCTGCACTGAGAAAACTTTTCGTATAGTTTCTGTGTCCCACATATAGATTTTTGCAATGTGCCCAGTAAATGATCTTTATGTGCGAAACAGTTATCATTTATGTGCAAGCGAAAAATTAGCACATACTATTCATATGCGTATATTTTTTATGTGTATAATTGCACATACTATTCATACGCGTATAATTTTTATGTGTATTTCTGGGAGGATTGTGTTTATATGCAGCTCATGATAATCATATGAGATTTCATATGGAAATTTACTATTAGTTATGTGCAGAATATTTTGAGTGTGACGAATGTTCTTTTTATGTGCAAAACGTCCGTGGCGTAAGAACAAAAATTGACGAGATTTTCCTATCGACAACTGACTGCAACTACGACGTTATATTTATAACTGAAACTGGACTTGACGACCGCATTAGTTCACTACAACTATTTGGCACATCGTTCAACGTGTTTCGATGCGACCGAAACCCAAGCAACAGCAATAAGTCAACTTTCAGCGGTGTCCTGATTGCCGTTGCGCAGCGTTTCCCCAGTTCGATCGTACGAACAACGAATGGTAACCATCTAGAACAGGTATGTGTAAGTGCTACTGTTTGGGGTAAAAAGCTTTTGCTGTGTTGTGTTTACTTGGCGCCTGAAAAA
Source organism: Sabethes cyaneus (assembly GCF_943734655.1). NCBI lineage: Eukaryota > Metazoa > Arthropoda > Insecta > Diptera > Culicidae > Sabethes > Sabethes cyaneus. The sequence continues at coordinate 135,607,188 of NC_071355.1, forward strand.
TCTCGAAGTGTTGACGTCATCAATGAGCATATTTCATCCGTCTGTGAGTTGTGTGATGCCTGTGCGGAGCATGATAACGTAATAGTTTGTGGCGATTTTAACCAGCCACGCATTGAATGGGAACCATTCGACAACACGATGCAACCCGTCTCCACTTCCCTGCTGCCGTGTGCCAGTGCGGCACTGGTCGATGGAATGAATTTTTTGAATCTCTCCAAAGTAAACACACAGCGAAATTATCTTGGTCGTATGTTAGATCTTGTGTTTTGTTCGTCGGATTGCGCTCTTACAGTTGACGGTTGTATCACTCCGCTGGTTCCCGTCGACCCGCACCACCCTCCTCTTGTATTGTCGCTGCCAGTGAGCAACAATACCCAGGTAACCAATAAGCATTAAGATAAGCAGTAAATCTGTCGTTTATTAGCATCCCTGGCGTTTTATACTGCAGGTTGTTGTTTATCAGCTTTTTGACTGCATAACTGTTGTAAATTGGCATACACAATTCTATTTAAATTCTTCTTGTTGGTAACTAGCTGCAAATAAGCATTGTCAGCACTATAAGAGGGCTAGCAGTAAAGTAGCCGCATATTTTGCCAAAATAGCATTTAAGTAGCATTTAAGCAAAGCCATGGGTTTATACCGTCTTTAGACATTACCCTTCTTTATCGACAGACTTCGCAGCCGGCTGTTAGAGTACAGGAAAATTACGGGGCCAGTGCAACAATCCTACTGACTTTAACTAGCAAGCACCGCCTAGCCGAGATTCGAACATACGACGACTAGTAGCAAGTAGCATTTAAGGCAACTTAAATGCTTATTGGCTTGCTTTTAAATTGCATTGGAAATGCTTATTGGTTACCTGGGTAGTGCCGTTGCAGATGCCTGTGGAGTTGATAGGAATAAACTGAACTACAGGAAAATTGATTTCGCCGCTTTGAATGAATTTTTGACTAATATTGACTGGAGTTTTTTGTTCGTTTGCGGGGATGTTAACGAAATGGCTGTACAGTTTTGTAATACCATTTCTCAGTGGTTGAGCATGAATGTACCGCTTGTAAGACCACCAGCCAGTCCTGCGTGGTGTACTTCCCGCCTCCGACAGCTAAAGCGTGTACGCAATAGTGCCCAGCGTGCTCACCGCCGTTGAAAAACTGTTTTGACTAGACACAATTTTAAGCATGCTAGTGATCAATACCGCCGTCTGAATGCATCATTGTATAAATCATATGTGCTGCGTGTGCAATCCGATCTTCGCAGGCAGCCTAAAAAATTTTGGAACTTCGTCAACTCTAAGAGGAAATGTTCTGTAATCCCTTCCAACGTGTACTACGATGACGTCGAATCAAGTTCAATCCCTGCCTCTTGTGAGCTGTTCGCGAAGTTTTTCGCCTCCGTTTTTGCTGATGAAACTGCCTCTGACGGTGATGCTGATATTGCGGCTGCGCATGTCCCGGCCAACTTGGTGGATTTGAGTTTGTTTAACATGACTACTGATCTGGTGATAACTGCAACCAAAAAATTGAAGCGCTCCTTCTCTGCAGGGCCTGACGGTATTCCCGCCGTAGTTTTAAGTCGATGTATAGAAGTTTTGGCGAATCCGTTGTGTTCAATTTTTAATAAGTCTTTCGAACAAGGTAAATTTCCTGACATTTGGAAACAATCGGATATGTTTCCGGTATATAAATCTGGCGATCGTCATAATGTACGGAATTATCGCGGAATAACCAGTCTCTCTGCGGCATCAAAGTTGTTCGAAATTATCGTGAGTGGTGTAATACAGTCCCGCACTAAGAACTACATTTCAACGGCTCAACATGGCTTCATGCCTGGTCGATCGGTCTGTACTAATCTGGTGGAATTCACTTCGATGTGCATTTCGCAAATGGAAAACAAGAAACAAGTTGATGTCATTTATACAGACTTAAAAGCTGCTTTCGATCGAATTGACCATGTAATACTTTTGCGGAAGCTTTCCCGACTTGGTGCTTCCCAACAAATGGTTGAATGGCTAAAATCCTATCTCAGCGGTAGAGTGCTACGAGTCAAACTTGGATCCAGTATTTCATCGGAATTTACCAATACAGCAAAGTTTCGTTAATTGGTGGTTCGTTAATTGGGCGGTTCGTTAATTGGGTGTTCGCTAATTGGGCTATATGACAACTTGAATGTCAAAATTGTATGGAATTTTCGAGTTTAGAAATTTCTAACAACTGTCAGTCGGCCCAATTAGCGAATCAGCTGGAGTGCAATCGTGGCCCAATTAACGAATTCAGGCTGTATATCTGGAGTCCCTCAAGGCAGTAATATGGGTTCTTTGCTTTTCCTACTGTTCTTTAACGATGCTGCGTTACTGTTGGGTGTTGGCTGCAAGTTAGTGTATGCTGATGATTTAAAACTGTTTGCTACCATAAGTAATAAAGACGACTGCTGCCGCTTGCAAGTTATGCTTGATGTGTTTGTTGGCTGGTGCAAACTGAACTGGCTTATAGTCAGCGTTGCAAAATGCGAAGTGATGAGCTTTTATCGCATCAAAAACCCGATAAACTTTAATTATATTATCGATGGTACTGAGCTGCGCAAAGTCAAACAAGTTAATGACCTCGGTGTCTTACTGGATACTAAACTGACATTTAATTTGCACCGTGAAACAATTATCTCTAAAGCATCCCGGCAACTTGGATTTATCTCCAAGATAGGGAGAAACTTTAAGGACGCCCACTGCCTTAAATCATTATATTGCGCCCTAGTTCGACCGCTTCTGGAGAACTGTAATCTGGTTTGGTTTCCGAAGCAGCTTACTTGGACCATACGAATTGAACGCGTACAAAGGAGATTTATTAGACTTGCTTTGCGTCATCTCCCTTGGCGAAATCCAGAAAATTTGCCACCCTATGGAGATAGATGTCGTCTACTTGATCTCGATACACTGGAATACAGAAGAAAAATGCAACAGGCAAGGGGTCGGTCACTCGGCACAGCCGTTTTTATGTTAGGCGACTTGAAACGAACCGAACTGTGCCGGTGCTGTACCGAAAGTGCCGAACTGGAAGATTTGTTAAATTCGTTAAAATCTGATAGATCTGGCAACCGTGCGAGATGATTTTGACAACTGGCAGTGCTCCCATTTCATATGTAAAATTGAACCGGAGGTGTGTAAAGCCCTATAAATGTTATTTTTATAAGGCTTTAGAGGTGTGCCGTTTGCTATCTCTGCAGTGCCGGGGCACTATGTGCTGAGTGTCCGACCCCTTGGCAACAGGCGATATTTGTAGCTAAAATGCTTAACGGGGAAATTGACTGCCCACAATTGTTATCCATGCTCAACTTTCGGGCCTCGCAACGAACGTTACGCTCAACGGGACTACTGCAGACACAGTTCCATCGGACAGCATTTAGATCTTGCGAGCCAATGACTGAATGTATAAGAACGTTTACAAAAGTGGAAGAGTTGTTTGACTTCGACGAACCATCGCGCGTGTTTGCAAGAAGATTAAAAAGATCAAGCTTATTACTTTAAGATTTTTATTCATGTAGACTATCTTCTGTGTCAGATGAATCACTAATAAATAATAATAATAATAATAATAATAATAAAGTTACATGCTGCCAGATATAATTGTTATTGTTATGGTTATTGTTTGTTAATCCATCGGACAAGTCTCGTCTACATGAATAAAAATTAAAACTAGAACTACTACTATTTACATCACACGGACAAGTTAAAATTCTTCAAGGTTTTTTTGAAACTTAAGGCACATTGAGAAAAATCAAACAAGTGGTACACATTATCAAATTCACAAAAAATAGCATAAACAGGATCATTTCTACCGTAGTTCGTCCGTCTGAAATTCAGTCTCAAGAACTCTCTGGATCTTAGGAGTACAACTGGCACGTTCAGATTGATCTGCTCTAGAAGTGGCGGTGAATCGATGTCTCCGAGCAATAGTTTGGCCGCAAAGAAAGCTCTGGCTGAGTTGCGACGACGCTGTAAGGTCTCCATTCCGAATAAACGACAGCGATCCTCATACGGTGGCAGGCGTGTTGGGTCATTCCACGGAAGCAATCGTAAACCAAATCTTACGAACCGAGATTGGATAGCCTCAATTCTATTTGTCCAGCAGCTTGCATAAGGGCTCCAAACTACTGATCCTGTTTCCAAAATTGAACGAACGAGTGCGTAATATAGCGATCGCAGACAGTAGGGGTCTCGGAAACCACTGGCGGCTCTTTTAATAAAACCTAAGTTCCTGTTAGCTTTGGTAATGATGCTCGAGTAATGGTCTCTGAATGAAAACTGCGAATCTACTGTTTTACCTGACTCACTGCGAATATGCGTGTTGTTGAAATAAAACGTCACCATGCGTTTTATTCGTTTATAACGCATATGCAGCTAATATCGATAACAACCGATTTTTTATAAGTTGTGCTTTTGTTATTGCATTTAACTTGTAAAAAGTTGCATAAATAACAATTCAGTTTCACAATACAATTATTGCGTACTACTAGCACTTGCAATATAATGTTTAAGTACGTTATTTTTAGTGATCAAAATCAACGATATTTTCGATACAAGGGCGATATTTTTCGAAACCTTTCGAACCAACACGATACCGCGAATACAACGCTATGCGCAGTGAGTCAGGTAACACAGTAGCAAGACTCCAAGATCTTTAACCACTTTTACTCTTTCAAGAGAGCAGCCGCCGATTTTGTAATCCCATCCAATAACCGTTTTCTTGCGCGTGAAGGAAATAACACAACATTTCTGTACACTAATTACTACTGTGTTACCTGACTCACTGCGCATAGCGTTGTATTCGCGGTATCGTGTTGGTTCGAAAGGTTTCGAAAAATATCGCCCTTGTATCGAAAATATCGTTGATTTTGATCACTAAAAATAACGTACTTAAACATTATATTGCAAGTGCTAGTAGTACGCAATAATTGTATTGTGAAACTGAATTGTTATTTATGCAACTTTTTACAAGTTAAATGCAATAACAAAAGCACAACTTATAAAAAATCGGTTGTTATCGATATTAGCTGCATATGCGTTATAAACGAATAAAACGCATGGTGACGTTTTATTTCAACAACACGCATATTCGCAGTGAGTCAGGTAAAACAGTAGTTGATTCCAACAACACCAGTCCTCGAACAGCTTCACTAACCGCTGCAACTCCTGACAGTCTTCTGTTGATTTAACCAGCATTGTCAATGCACAGCAGCTTTGAAATGGCATTCTCAATGCTGAATTAAAATTTACTTGAAGCACTATAATAAGCTGTTAGATGCAGGGATGCCAGGTGATTTTTTGAAAAGTCTTCACGAATCTGTTTCTGTTTGCAGCACGAGGTGGGGCAGTTAGAGCCAAGTCTGTCCAGGGCTGAGATAAGGTGGTTGTGATAATGATAAAAGAATCCTTGCGGATAACGCTACTGTGTTACCTGACTCACTGCGAAATGCGTTGTATTCGCGGGATCGTGTTGGTTCGAAAGGTTTCGAAAAATATCGCCCTTGTATCGAAAATATCGTTAATTTTGATCACTAAAAATAACGTACTTAAACATTATATTTCATGTGCCAGTAGTACGCAATAATTGTATTGTGAAACTGAATTGTTATTTATGCAACTTTTTACAAATTATTGCGATTATTATCTAAAATTTTTCTTTCGTAGGTTTAGTTGTGCGCCTAACAGTTGCGCGCAGCTCTGTTCTGGTTGCTCGCAGTCAAAGTATCTCTTTTACACTCACACGAAATCTCTTAAGAAACTGTCAACGCAAGAGTGATGAGAAAAGCAACAATATTTCTCTCTCGCTCTTCAGCTGAATGCTAGGGTAGCTTGCTTCGTGTTTGTCCGTTCAAACATGGACAAATTTTTTACAAACGCAATCAGCATTTAAATTTTATCATTTTCGGTTAACGTAAGACATTGTAACTGTGTTGTTTGTAAGTCTGTACGTAATAGAACAAAACAAATGTTATCTAAGTAAAGAATAAGAGGATAAACATAGAAAACTTACACGTGCTTACACTGTCAATAATATATGATTTACCTTTGCGCACAACTATATAAAGCTGAAAAACGAAATATTTTCTCGGGAAGCACAATAAATGCAGTAACAAAAGCACAACTTATAAAAAATCGTTTGTTATCGATATTAACTGAATATGCGTTATAAACGAATAAAACGTATGGTTACGTTTTATTTCAATAATACGCATATTCGCAGTGAGTCAGGTAAAACAGTAGCGCCATAATGCGTTGGTGATTATGGATTAATGAGGCGGAAGAAGAGTGACAGAACTTGACTCGTTATAATTGTATACTTGGTCAATATAGAATAAGATGGCTTGTACTTATCTTGTTTTCTCCTTCCTTTGTTTGTTTCCTCGTCTTGCTCGACCTTTTCTTACTTCGAGTTTATTCACGGCACCACGGCGTCCTCATCCATCGTTGTCCCCAGTGTAGTTATCTGTGGCTGATCTTTTGCCGCCCCTCACGGCAATATTATTGTTGCCGTGAGAAGAAGCGATAGAGATCAGGCAGAAAAGAAAAGAAAAGGGGAAATTTTTAGTCAACATGTTGATTGCAATTTTCGGGTTAGTAATATCACGAGAATTCTATGTCTGTCCATCACCAATGCTGCCCATAGATGCATAGTCGACGTAAAAACCAAAATTACCAAAATGTACTTTTTCGGTCCTACGCACTCTTAACTATGTTGTTCACATGCCCAATACTCAAACAACATATGTTTGTTCGAAAATATTCGAGAAATTTAGGAAAATTGAGCTACTCTGCTATTGGTTTCACGTAATGCTGATGATTGACGTAATTCCCTGCATAATCAATCAGCATAGCAACCTATTTGTTTTTGTAGCTTTACGCCAAGTTATGTGAATAATCGTTCAAAAAAAAAAAAAACAGTCTGTTTATTCGCATAAACTGGCGTTCGCATTTTTTAAACACAATAAATGAGGAATGAATCATAAAACCCCATCAGTCCTATTTTGATTAATAATTTCTACTAAATTGACAGATTATTCGATTGAAAAAGTTTATAGCAAAGATTATATGGTTTTAAACGTTTTTCACTATAAAAATGCGTTTTCTCAACAATCATGGTGCTGGTCGTTATGTCGACTATGCATCCATGGGCAGTATGATACTACCGAACTGAACCTCTTTGATGGTGATCTTACAGGTCATCTCAGTATTCTAAAGACTATTACTGTGTTACCTGACTCACTGCGCATAGCGTTGTATTCGCGGTATCGTGTTGGTTCGAAAGGTTTCGAAAAATATCGCCCTTGTATCGAAAATATCGTTGATTTTGATCACTAAAAATAACGTACTTAAACATTATATTGCAAGTGCTAGTAGTACGCAATAATTGTATTGTGAAACTGAATTGTTATTTATGCAACTTTTTACAAGTTAAATGCAATAACAAAAGCACAACTTATAAAAAATCGGTTGTTATAGATATTAGCTGCATATGCGTTATAAACGAATAAAACGCATGGTGACGTTTTATTTCAACAACACGCATATTCGCAGTGAGTCAGGTAAAACAGTAGTATTAATCCTCTGGTAATCAATAATGAAGACTGGATGGCGAAAAACTACAACTTTGACCGAATTTTTCGTGTATTTGAGCCTACTGTGTTACCTGACTCACTGCGAAATGCGTTGTATTCGCGGTATCGTGTTGGTTCGAAAGGTTTCGAAAAATATCGCCCTTGTATCGAAAATATCGTTAATTTCGATCACTAAAAATAACGTACTTAAACGTTATATTTCATGTGCCAGTAGTATACGCAATAATTGTATTGTGAAACTGAATTGTTATTTATTCAACTTTTTACAAATTAAATGCAATAACAAAAGCACAACTTACAAAAAATCGTTTGTTATCGATATTAACTGCATATGCGTTTTAAACGAATAAAGCGCATGGTTACGTTTTATTTCAATAATACGCATATTCGCAGTGAGTCAGGTAAAACAGTAGGCGTGATTCCTGGGAAGACGGTGGTCCCGATCTTCGCCAAGGCTCGACGGTTTTTTACACAGATGGTTCAAAAATGGACAACCAAGTGGGAGCAGGAGTAACTGGCCCAGGAATAGACATGTCAATTTCTATGGGTAGATGGCCAACTGTGTTCCAAGCTGAAATTCAAGCAATTCTAGAGTGTTCTACTGTGTGCTTGCGCAGAAACTATAGACATTCAAATATATGCATCATGTCCGATAGTCAAGCAGCTCTAAATGCTTTAAAGTCGGCGACATGCACATCAAAACACGTCTGGGAATGTATTCAATCACTCCAAAAATTATCTTGCCGTAACCAAGTCAACTTATATTGGGTCCCAGGTCACTGTGGAATTGATGGAAATGAAAGGGCTGATGCGCTTGCAAGATTCGGATCTTCTCATCAATTTATAGGACCTGAGCCCTTTTGCGGCCTATCTGCTTCTGTTTTAAAAATGGAGCTGAAGGCATGGGAATGTAGGAAAGTGGAATCAAATTGGAATAACACCTTCAATGCTAGGCAGTCGAAACGATTTATCTCTCCAAACATTTCTATGACTACTGTGTTACCTGACTCACTGCGCATAGCGTTGTATTCGCGGTATCGTGTTGGTTCGAAAGGTTTCGAAAAATATCGCCCTTGTATCGAAAATATCGTTGATTTTGATCACTAAAAATAACGTACTTAAACATTATATTGCAAGTGCTAGTAGTACGCAATAATTGTATTGTGAAACTGAATTGTTATTTATGCAACTTTTTACAAGTTAAATGCAATAACAAAAGCACAACTTATAAAAAATCGGTTGTTATCGATATTAGCTGCATATGCGTTATAAACGAATAAAACGCATGGTGACGTTTTATTTCAACAACACGCATATTCGCAGTGAGTCAGGTAAAACAGTAGCAAAATACTGGAGCTTTCAAAGAAAGATCTAAGCATCTATACTGGTCTAATAACAGGACATTGTCCGAGCCGCTATCATCTGAAGCAAATGGGAAAACTTCAAGATGATATATGTCGCTTCTGTGGCATAGAAAAGGAAGACTCGGAACACCTGTTATGCCGATGTCCGGCAATTTTTAATAAAAGATTAAGGTTCTTCGACAGAGGGCTGTTAGAACCCTTTGATATTTGGAGAACAATTCCCAGTACGGTAGTGCACTTTATCCGAAATGTATCACCGGACTGGACAAATGCTATTAGTCAAACAATGACGGTCGCTTCTAATAGTGGTGCGTCATCTTGACAACATAGCTATAGTAAAATGGGGGATATATCACAATAGATCAAACAAATGGTCGCAGTGATAAAAATACCCAACAAAAAAAAATGCTACTACCGACTAACTACTCGCTACTGTTTTACCTGACTCACTGCGAATATGCGTGTTGTTGAAATAAAACGTCACCATGCGTTTTATTCGTTTATAACGCATATGCAGCTAATATCTATAACAACCGATTTTTTATAAGTTGTGCTTTTGTTATTGCATTTAACTTGTAAAAAGTTGCATAAATAACAATTCAGTTTCACAATACAATTATTGCGTACTACTAGCACTTGCAATATAATGTTTAAGTACGTTATTTTTAGTGATCAAAATCAACGATATTTTCGATACAAGGGCGATATTTTTCGAAACCTTTCGAACCAACACGATACCGCGAATACAACGCTATGCGCAGTGAGTCAGGTAACACAGTAGAACTTCATTAAAAATCCACTTCGCATGTTTATTTTTGCCGCATGTTTAGTGAGACTCCTGATGGAAGTGGAAAGTTACTTTACTTACTTTAGTGGCAACGGTCCGTTACCGATCCTGCGCCGAACGAATTATAGTCCTCCAGTACCGTCGGTCCTGGGCTGCCGTTCTCCAATCCCCACGAACACCAGCTGAACGTGCATCGTCTTCGACAGCACACACCCACCGGGTGCGGGGTCTGCCTCGGAGTCTACGGCCTCTTCCTGGTTCTCTGCTGAAAATAGTTTTGGCTACTCTTTCATCGGGCATTCTGGCCACGTGTCCAGCCCACCGCAGCCTGCCACATTGCACTACCTTCACTATATCAGCATATTTGTATACTTGGTACAGCTCGTGATTCATGCGTCTGCGCCACACTCCATTTTCCATTTTGCCACCAAGTATAGAGCGCAGAATTTTACGCTCGAAAACCCCAAGCACTCGCCGATCAGCTTCCTTTAGCGTCCATGATTCGTGTCCGTAAAGGGCCACCGGGAGGATTAGTGTTCTGTAGAGCGCCAGTTTTGTGCGAATTTGCAAACTACGGGACTTCAGCTGGCTACGTAATCCGTAGAAAGCCCGATTCGCGGCTGCAACTCGTCGTTTCACTTCGCGGCTTACATCGTTGTCACATGTCACGAGTGTACCAAGGTATATAAATTCCTCCACTACTTCATATCGTTCCCCATCTAACTCCTCCTCGGCACCAACACCACTTGAGCTCCCACGTTCCCTACCAGCAACCATGTACTTCGTTTTGGCGGTATTAATGGTAAGTCCCAATCTCGCTGCTTCCCTTTTAAAGGGCCTAAAGGCCTCTTCTACTGCTCTACGGTTGATTCCGATGATATCGACGTCATCCGCAAAACCAAGAAGCATGTGAGATTTCGTGATGATAGTTCCATTCCTTTCCACGTTTGCTCTTCGTAATGCACCTTCCAAGGCAATGTTGAATAGCAGGTTAGAGAGTGCGTCCCCTTGCTTCAGTCCATCCAACGTCACGAAAGCAGCTGAGGTCTCACCCGCTATTCTAACGCATGATTTGGATCCATCCAGCGTCGCACGAATCAGCGTAACTAGTTTCGTCGGAAAACCATGTTCTAGCATTATCTGCCACAGCTCATTTCGTTTAACTGAATCGTACGCCGCTTTAAAATTCACAAACAGATGGTGTGTCTGCAAGTTGTACTCCCGGAACTTGTCTAGCAACTGGCGCAGGGTAAACATCTGATCCGTCGTGGAGCGACCCTCACGAAAACCCGCTTGGTACTCGCCGACGAAGGACTCCGCTAACGGTCTCAGTCTGCAGAACAGGATACGGGAAAGCACCTTGTAGGCAGAATTGAGCAATGTAATTCCTCGATAGTTTTTACACTCCATTCGATGTCCCTTTTTGAAAATTGGGCAAATGAGGCCATCCAACCACTCCTCCGGCATTTGTTCTTCCTCCCAGATCCTGACAATGATCCGGTGGATTGCTTCGTACAGCCGCTCGCTCCCCGCTTTTAGAAGTTCAGCCGGGATACCGTCCTTCCCAGCAGCCTTACCGTTTTTCAGCTCACTGATTGCCTTCTTAACCTCTTCCTGTGTTGGTGGCTCCACAGCTTGACCATCGCTTACAATTTCTATCCTGTCCCTGCTGATCTCCTCATTTACCTATCCATTCAATAGTGTCTGGAAGTGCTCCTTCCACCTGGCTGCTACCGCCGTTTTGTCGGTAAGCAGGTTGCCAGCACTATCATTGCACATCACAGGCATGGCAAAATTCCTGCTTCTCACCGTTTTATAGAAACTCCGTGTGTCGTTGCTGGCGTATCGCTCCTCTGCGCCGGCAAGCACGTGCTCCTCGTACTCGCGTTTCTTTAGACGATGGATTCTTTTTTCCGCAGCTCTAGTCTCTCTGTATCTCTCTCTGTTTTGACGCGTTGCCGCAGTGAGCATGCGACTCCTGGCCTGGTTCTTTTCGTCTGTCACTCTCTGGCATTCGGCATCGAACCAGCTGTTACGCTGTCTTCCACGCGTCGTGCCTACCACCTCTCTCGCTGTTGTTTGGATGGCACCATGGATGTTCCTCCACAGCCCATTTATATCTTCTTCTTCTACCTGCTGTTCTGCGATTCGCTGGTCAAGCTTCCTGGCGTACTCCACTGCAACGCCGTCTGCCGTTAACCGCTGGATGTTGAAACGCAGCGTCCTTTCAGTGCGAGCTTTCGCCGTGTTCGACAGCCTTGCGCGAATCTTACTCACTACGAGATAGTGGTCAGAGTCGATATTTGGTCCACGAAAAGACCGTACATCGATAACATCCGAAAAGTGTCGACCGTCAATCAAGACATGATCGATCTGAGAGCTAGAGTCTCCATTTGGATGCCTCCAGGTTTGTTTCCGAATATTCAAACGTGGAAAGTAGGTGCTACAGATGGCCATCCCTCTGGCCGCGGCAAAATTTATGAGCCTCAGACCGTTATCATTGGTCGACAGATGCAGGCTATGTCTTCCAATAACTGGACGGAAGAATTCCTCCCTCCCGATCTGCGCGTTTGCATCTCCGATGATGATTTTCACGTCGTGTTTTGGGCACTCTCCATAGGTCCTCTCAAGCTTGTCGTAAAACTCGTCTTTAGCATCATCGGATTTATCATTTGTCGGTGCGTATAAGTTGATTAGGCTATAGTTGAAGAATTTGCCCTTAATCCTCAACACGCATATACGGTCATCTACGGGCCTCCACCGGATAACTCGTTGCTTTTGTTTTCCCAACACTACGAAACCGACTCCATGTTCAGCTTTCTTACCGCCACTGTAGTAGATGTGGTACTTAAAAGAAGTGCCTGCAATAGGGTCTACTGCACGGAACTCCCTTTCTCCGGAATTTGGCCACCGAATTTCCTGAATAGCAGCGATCTCCACTCCGAGTTGATGCAGCTCTCGAGCAAGCAAGCCAGCCCGTGCCGGTTCATGGAGAGTTCGGACATTCCAGGTACCAAGTTTCCAATCGTTATCCCTTAATCGTTTCCTTGTCCCTTGCCGTGTCCTATACCGATTGTTCCGTCCTGAATTTCTTTGTTCGTTGTTCGTGGTAATTGAGTTTTCGGTATACTACCTCACCGGGGTCACGATACCTACATCCCGCTGATGGGTCTGCCATCTTAGGTATAGCTTGCGGGATACAGCATTTCATATTCAGCCGCCCGTTACGAGACAGACGCTGTGTGAGCCGCCCCTCACCTGGAGAACAGGCGCTCTAGTTCGCACCTCCTAGCTTAGCTGCTTCAGTAAGTACATGAAGCATTTCCGGGTAAGGCCATCGACCGTCATCATTTGACTTAGATCTGCGTGGAGGCGCCAGGTGGGAGCTTGAGAGAGCCAGAGCTATGTTTGACGCTGGAAACGTTACACTTTTCAATTATAAGATCCAGAGCTGGCTTGCTAAAATATTTTAATGTAAATCCAAGGGATAACTCATCCGATGTCCATTCCTTGGGTTTCTTCTTAAGATCTAGCATAATGTCAATTTGAATTTTGGAATATCGTTTTGACAATAGCGACCGAGCACCTTGTATCACCTGGTACTGGTGAACAGTGCTTAATTCCTCGTTCAATTTTACGATATCTTTTATTTTGTTTTCACAACGAGCTATCTCACTCCGATATTGATAGAGTTGTTCTGTGGTTTTTTCTAATCGATCTTTTAATTGCGAAATTTCGTTCCGCAACACATCACCGTCTTGTGTGGATGATGCTTGGCAGGGCGGTAGTAGTAAAACTGACAAAGATTTGTTCCGCCGGAACGGTAATTGCCGGACGAAAGTATTTCGTGGGAATCTGTGAAATGATATCGTGTTTGTTTTATTTTCTGCCTTCCCTCGCCGTAAACTTCCACAATCCATTCGATCCAATTCTGCAAATAAGACGTGAAACAGAAGATCAAAATGGTTTTTTAATATACATTATTTATCTTTACCAAGCTGTACACCTGTGGGCTATTACCAAAAATCGAACAGAGATTCAGTTGAATCAATATATATAGAATGCCAGTGTCGCTGCAGTGCTCGTGGTAAACATCACACATTTGAAAATTACGTATTTACACTGTATGCGCATATGTGTGAGTGATCGATTCGAAACGGGAATCTGATTGTCAAACTAAAAAGGCAACCCAATAAAAAATCCTTCTGCTTTTCCGTAAATCACGTATAGGATAAATCACCCGATTTGGTCGTTTTGGGGTATTTCGTCGGCAGGAAAATTTTCTATTGGGCAATAGAGTGTTTTATGTGACGTTTAAGATCATATGGTTTTGGTTTGTTTATGATCTTGACACTTACTGGTAACGACAACAGGTATTAGTAAAAGAGAGACAGAAATATATTTGCTTTTTATATCACATATTCTCTGGCAACTGGTTATGCGATTCCGTGTAAGTATGAGCGGGTACCACAAGTGTTTCCATCTTCTTCTTCATAACAATGTAAACAACAACAAGCTGCACTGCTCGAATATAAACTACAGACGGTAGATAATCTACAGACGCGCAAAGAGAAAAATTACCAATTCGGCAACACTTTTTTTTGTTTATTTTATTTAAACAGTTTTGGCAACCAGTAAGAATTGGATCAATCTTCCTATAATCAGCAGTAAGTTGCGTGAATCGCGAGATACGTTTCGTGGAACGTGCGAGTTACCACGCATATTTTGCAAATTGAACAAGCCAATCGAATTTTTTATATAGCATTATATGATATATTAAGGGTGACTAATCCATATTTTGTTAGTAAATCAATAGTTTAAGTTTGAACATTTCAGGTAGATTACAAAACTTAGTCTTCCCTGCCTATACGAAACACAAGTTTGTTTACTTTGCTCATTTGGTGCCTCGATTTGACGGTTCGATTGGTGTTTTATGCCACGCTCTTTGCGCGTCTGTAGATTATCTACCGTCTGTAATATAAACCATAAACTGTCGTCATAAATTGCCTTATTTGACAATGTAGTTCCCGTATCCAAGACACGAACCAGCAACATGTTTGCCACCAAAATATCCATGAAACACCAGCGACACTGGCATTCTATATATATTGATTATACTAGAGATTCACGCCAAAATATTTTGGATTGCTTAAAGAAACGCGAACATTGAAAAATAATCAAAATAACAAGCGCACGGTGCAATTGTGTAGCACTTCGAATTTTCCAACCCATCGACATCTCTATATCGAACTGCAGTAAACGTCAGCGACAGCATGTCCGGGGCTCAAAATTTGACAGCGGGCCCAAATCAGACTGCTGGCAGTTGAGTGAAACGCAGAGCTGACATGCTATCTCATTTTCGCACACGCGAGATGTTGGCGGCAAAAACATGGTATTCTGCCGATGGGGTGGAATTTTCATACGTCAGACACAAAATTCAATAAGGCTGTTTACGACGACAGTTTATAGTTTATATTCGAGCAGTGCAGTTTGTTGTTGTTTACATTGTTATGAAGAAGAAGAAGGAAACACTTCTGGTACCCGCTCACACTTGCACGGGAACGCGTAAGCAATTTTCAGAGAATTTGTGACATCAAAACCAAATATATTTCTGTCTCTCTTTTACTAGTACATGTTGTCGTTACCAGGAAGTGTCAAGATCATAAACAAATAAAAAACATATGGTATTAAACGTCACGTAAAATACTCTATATGGCTGTTTATAGTACCTGTGTATAAATATTTCTTGCAACGCTGGTACAATTGTATGTCTGTCTCTGGCAGGGGGCTGATATGACGTCACATTTTCGTTGCTCACATGAAAAAGGCGGCAAACGCATAGCGATTTCACAAAACGAATTTATCTAACCATTTTCACAGTTTCATGTATTTCACATTAATTGTCTGCCTGAAATTGGCTATGTGATGCTAAAACCTTGACTAAAATCGAACTAAAACTAACAAAATTTAACAATTTATTCATCCGACTCGGTTGTCAGCTTGAGCCCATCTATGAAGCTGTCAGCTTGGGCCCGCTCTATGTTGGCTACGTTTTTTTTGTATAGGTTGGTATTGGAAGTGTCATTCCCGTGGTCTCTGGTCTGCCCCTTGCGACATTCGCCCTTTTGTTAATTCTATCTTCAATTTGTTTGGTTTTTATGTGAGAAAAAAGAAGAGGGAAGTATTTTTCCTTTTGTCATCATTCATACAATGACAGTTCGGCATGGGATTTCGTATAAGTGCGAACAGGCTTAAAAATCTTTTTCAGTTTCGTAGTCGCGAATTAATAGGTACATATTTATTTATCATCTTCTTCATTAGTTTCCTGTTTTTGGAAAGATAGAGCGAACGAAATTATTATACATTTTATTGCAACTACTTATGCAAACCTGTGCAACGATAAGCACGTCTTAAATTATAATGGCAAAGTAAGTATATACATACAATTATATTAATTAATATTCGTATCGCAAAGCTTAAGAAGTGCAAACTTACCACAGTAAAGTTGGGGCAAATCGATAACTACAATCGTTTTTATATCCGCGGAACTGCCGATACCCGCATATTAGTCGTATAACAAAAATTGCTATATTGAGAAAAAGTCGATTGAGTTTATTTTTTATTTGTTCGCTATCATCAATAACGTCATGCACATGCCGACAAAGTAAAATAGAACACATTGCAAAGTTCACTAAAGGAGTAAAAACATAAATTGATACAATTATTTACACGATAACTCGTTTTGTAAAAGTGTAAAATTGGATAGCAAATTATGGTTCAAACGCAAGGATCTGCGTTATTTGAGGAGTCCAAACCAAAGAAGCATACTCCAAAATCCTCCAGTACATGTCGGTGAATCCAAATGCATCCCCAATCCAAGTGACTAAACGTATTATATCATAGCACTAATTTGACAGTATCAACAAAGTCAATATGACTTTATGAGCAATTTCCATGCCATGTAGTGTTACATCAACTTTATGACCGCTTCGATACAGAAGGATGTGTCCCGGAGCATACACGTAGACTTGGCGTGGGACTGCGATTGTATAAATTATGTATAATGTATGTCGAAAGGATTGATTTTTCGTAGGATTTTTCGAACGAAAGTGGATGGTACCGTGCAATCACCATATTCTGAACGGTTAAGGAATTTCAAAATTCAACTTATTTTAAAAAACTACAAGGTATACATCCTTAAGGGTTGTACGAAAGGGTGGCGTAGGACTATATCAGATCATCAGATCAAAGAAAGACTAATGTAAACTGCATTTCTGGCATATGTATGTTTATAAGAATCTGTGATAGCCATTGTTTCAGTGAATGTTTAAAATAGAAGAGCGAAATATTCAGATTCAATTCTTCATTTAATGCAATAGCGGCTTTGAAAATACGTGGACAAGGTTTCATAAGTACAACGCGTGCAACCCTTGAGACACAGAGATTTCTTTTAAAAATCACTTGTGTTGAAATGGTAATGAATGACCAATTTCTGTTTTATTTGTATGAAAGTCCTTGTCCTCCTACCACAGCGGTGAGGAGTCTCAAACCATCATAAAATAAATAAATTCAAAATAAATGCATGCCTCCAAAAACCCCCACCTGCCAAATTTGGTTCCATTAATTTGATTATTTCTCGATTTATGAAGAAATTTGTATTTCATTTGCATGGGATCTCCCCTTCTTAAAGAAAGCAAAGGTTCTAATTCATCTTCTCCATAGAAAAAATTCCCTCCTCGTTGAAAGACGGATGGGTCTCATTATACCATAGAAAAAAATCCTGCCTTCTAAAACCTCCATCTGCCAAATTTGGTTCCATTTTCTTGATTAGTTCAAGAGTTATGAGAGTATTAATTTGTATGGGAGCCCTCCCTCTTACAAGGGGAAGGGATCACAGTGCACCATAGAAAAAATTCTTACCTCCAAAAATCCGCACATTCCACCCTACATTCCAAATTTGGTTTTGCTCCCCTATAAAATTGCTGGTCATTTTATCTATCCTACGACATATAGTTTGTTCAGTTTCGTTCAGTAGTTTAGTAGTTATTAGCATTTGAAATCCTTCATTCAAACGTTACACTTCTATTTTCGTTTTCACAAAGAGCTACCCAGTCCCAGTATAGTAAACAAAGACGTAGTCCTACGTCATAAAAATAAATACATTTTAAATATTTCAACTTTTTCTTTACCATCAAGCAGCGGTAACATTATAACGTACCTATTTAAAAACCTGAATTAATCCACCTAGCGGCGTGACCTAGCCTTTCTACTGCCACAATAGTCATTATTTAATTTCTCAGGAACTTAATTGTAGATGTATAGATGTTATATTAGACTATATTTTTAAATATCCGTTCCGTATTCCTCAAAATCCTTATTTGCCAGTAAAATTCACAACGTATTGTGTAGAATAATTATATTTTCTTTCCTTGGGTGCGTAAATACATGTAAGCGTCATTTATGTTACTTGATGAACACCTTATTTAGTTTTATAATATTTATAGAAAAATAATGTAAACACAAAAGATAATTTTTACAGAATTGAATGAATATGTATAGAAAATTAGAAATTAACCCTCTAACGGGTCTACAGACGGCCTTAACTTCGGGCTTCAGAGCCACATACGAAACTTGTTTTGAATTGACAATATGAAGTACAGTAATAACCCGATTTTGTCACCCCCATGATGAATTTAGAGGTGACAAAAACGGGACAGTGACAAAATCGGGTATTTTTTCAATTTTTATGTTTTTGCAGATAACTTAGAACGAACTACATATATTTCATTCTGATCACTTTTAGGACCTTTCGCACTTCCTTCTACCTCTCTGTGGACATTTGTCACCTGTGCTGTGAGGTCCCACAAGTATGAAAACACGCGTTTTTTAATTGCGCCGAAATGGTTGATTATACTGGTTGACTATGTTAAGAGAAATTTCACAGCGTAAAAAGCTCTTTCTTATGGTATGAACGATTCTTTGATTAACCCCCCTAAAAGTAAGATAGAAAATTTATTTTTCAAGCAGTAAGAGATAGAGTAAAACAATGTTCTACAAAATTTTTGAGAAGATTATTATAAAAAACTTTGCCAAAGAAAGTGACCTTCTATCTATTATAGTTGTGGAGAAAAGAAACAACTTTTGTGGAAACTCCACAAAAATCAACACAGTTCTTTTCACAGTGTTTTAACACACTTGACATGTTTGAAAATGATTTTCAAACTAAGCTTTTGATAAATCAAAACCGTGACAAAATCGGGTAAAAAACGTGACAAAATCGGGGGTGACAAAATCGGGTCAAAAACGTGACAAAATCGGGAGTGACAAAATCGGGGAGTGACATAATCGGGGAGTGACAAAATCGGGTTACCACTGTATTGGTTTGCTTGGCTTCAATTTTGCAATATATCTGAATTAGAAAAAAATTACTGAATAGAGCATTAGATATTAAAACGAGAAATGGAACTATTTCTTAGCTAGCACTCCTTCAGATAATTATTTTTGCATGAAAATCAAAACTTAAGCTTCTTTTGAATGTACTTTCATGAAAAGATAGTCATTAGCTTGATCGCATCGTTTTTACAATTTTAGAGGGTTAGGAAAACAAGGTGAGGTCGAAAAATAGTGCCAAAGCTGCGCCATAAACATGCTTGAGAATGGGAAATACGATCGATATGATTCCCAGTGCTTGTCTTTTTTTGATTTATTTATTAAAACATGATACATGACATAAGACGTCTGTCCTTTAAAATATCACTAACGAAAACAAATCTTACAAAATTTCTACCGTGCAACGTTTACTTCCTATTTTTCATATAACATTTCTAAGCTCTAGTATCTATTGATTGAAAAGAGCATCTATTGATGCGCAGAATTTGTTTGGAATTTGTACAAATTTATTTGGAAAAATCAACTCACTAGAATTTTTGATTCTATACACCACTATACCTACATGCTTAAATAAACTGCTTTTCTTCGCTTTTTGCTTTTCTTATACAATTGTGAGTAACAGCAAGTGAAGAAAATGAAAATTGAAATCTGAAATCAAAGAAAAGAAAAAACTTTTCTATTGAATCCCACTATTTAATATTTATTTGCAACAGATACGTAGCTCACCTACGACGTGCAGGCTTCATCAGTGTCTTATTTCAAAGCGTATACGTATCTGTCGCGAATAAATATTAAATAGTGGAATTTAGTCGGTAAAAGTGTTTTCTTTTCTTTAATTTCAGAGTTCGTATTCCACTAAGAGGCTTCAAAAACTTCAGACAATTGACATGTTTCTCACTTTTCTTGAATTTTATTGCAAATTTTAAAATTGCAAATTGTCATCACATACATACATACATACATACATACATACATACATACATACATACATACATACATACACACATACACACATACATCACACACATCTCGATTGAATCCCACTATTTAATATTTATTCGCGACAGATACGTATACGCTTTGAAATAAGACACTGATGAAGCCTGCACGTCGTAGGTGAACTACGTATCTGTTGCAAATAAATATTAAATAGTGGGATTCAATCGAAAAGTTTTTTCTTTTCTTCGATTTCAGATTTCAATTGTCTCTTTCTTCACTTGCTGTTACTCACAATTGTACAAGAAAAGCAAAAAGCGAAGAAAAGCAGTTTATTTAAGCATGTAGGTATAGTGGTGTATAGAATCAAAAATACTAGTGAGTTGATTTTTCCAAATAAATTTGTACAAATTCCAAACAAATTCTGCGCATCAATAGATGCTCTTTTCAATCAATCGATACTAAGGCTTAGAAATGTTATATGAAAAATAGGAAGTAAACGTTGCACGGTAGAAATTTTGTAAGATTTGTTTTCGTTAGTGATATTTTAAAGGACAGATGTCTTATGTCATGTATCAGGTTTTAATAAATAAAAGCACTGGGAATCATATCGATCGTATTTCCCATTCTCAAGCATGTTTATGGCGCAGTTTTGGCACTATTTTTCGACCTCATCTTGTTGTCCTAACCCTCTAACATTGTAAAAACGATGCGATCAAGCTAATGACTATCTTTTCATGAAAGTACATTCAAAAGAAGCTTAAGTTTTGATTTTCATGCAAAAATAATTATCTGAAGGAGCGCTAGCTAAGAAATAGTTCCATTTCTCGTTTTCATATCTAATGCTCTATTCAGTAATTTTTTTCTAATTCAGATATATTGCAAAATTGAAGCCAAGCAAACCAATAGTAAAATTTTGAGATCAATCATTTTGTTGTAGATATCCTTTTTCTTCAAAAGCGAAATATAATAATAATTTTTCTGAACTCTTGTTTTTCAAAGATGCTAACTTTTGAATGCATGGTATTAATATCAAAATATCAAAAAATCTGCTATGAACAAATACTTCATATTGTCAATTCAAAACAAGTTTCGTATGTGGCTATGAAGCCCGAAAGTTAAGGCCGTCTGTAGACCCGTTAGAGGGTTAATTTCTAATTTTCTATACATATTCATTCAAGTCTGTAAAAATTATCTTTTGTGTTTACATTATTTTCCTATAAATATTATAAAACTAAATAAGGTGTTCATCAAGTAACATAAATGACGCTTACATGTATTTACGCACCCAAGGAAAGACCCAAGGATTTTAAGGAATACGGAACGGATATTTAAAAATATAGTCTAATATAACATCTATACATCTACAATTAAGTTCCTGAGAAATTAAATAATGATTATTGTAGCAGTAGAAAGGCTAGGTCACGCCGCTAGGTGGATTAATTCGGGTTTTTCATTAAATTAATGCTTATATGTTACATAAATATGTATAAATACTATTTTTTCACATTTCTTTATGTAACTTTCAAACTACAAGTCCAATCGTCATGAAATTTGGAAGTTAAGGGTTTGCAACGCTCCTCTTTCATATGCAATCAAATTTTGTTCAAATCGGTTAAGACACCTATGAGATAATGAAGTCCCATATTTTTCGTATTTTTATACATAACTTTTGAACTAAAAGTTCGATCAGTATGAAATTCAATAGCGACCAATGGGACACCTAGACCTTTCATTTGACGCTAAGAACATTAAAATCGGTCCAGCCATCTCCGAGAAAAGTGAGTGAGATTAAAAGCGTCACACACACACACACACACACACACACACACACACACACACACACACACACACACACACACACACACACACACACACACACACACACACACACACACACACACACACACACACACACACACACACACACACACACACACACACACACATACACACACACAGAAAATGCTCAGTTTTCGAAACTGAGTCGAATGGTATATAACATTCGGCCCGCAGGACCTTCTTTCCATTTCCGGTTTTGCAAGTGATTTCTATACCTTTATACTATATATTTATATAGTAGAAAGGCAAAAATCATAATGGTAATAGATAATGAAATTGAATATGGGTCATTCCATCTCTAGTGAACACAAAAATTGAATTCGACCATCAGCAATTTCAACCAAAGTTTCATTCCGACCCCACAACCAATTTTCCAAAGTTTTTCGCCAACTGATCAATTTTCTTCAAGTTGATTTTTCAATCAACTGATCGCCAACTGATTTTTTACAGATTCTCAAAAAAAAAAGTCATTCGGGTTTAAATATCTCTGAAACAGTTTGATGTAAAGACATGCGAATATACTTTTTCTATGGGGTTTTGGCCGCGCAATCGAATGAATTTATCTGCTTTTATCTAATTTGTTAACAATTTAAAACGAAAAATGCGAATACCTCAAAACATCCCCAATTTTATTTTCATATAAGGCCATTGCAAATCATTTCAAAAGTTTTTGTCACCCCCCCTTGGAAATTGGCTTGAAAAATCGGGGAGCAAAAAAATAATTTGTAGGATATGAGTTAATTTTTTTTTATAAAATCAATTGTCTTTGGGCTCTACAGCCTGAAAAACTTGAAAAACGAGTGTACGAGTTGAGTTAACGCTTCTAGCATGAAATAGAAATGGAAATTCAAACGACGGAATTTCCGAAAATCGGCCAAAAAAATTTTCTTCCGTTTTTGTCTTTTTTTCGTAAATTTTTGCATGGAAATTAACAACGAATATATTGAAAGCAAGAATAGATTTGGTTTTAACGTTTAAACTTAAAATAAAAATGCCTAAAATCTATATTTTTTTGCTCGATTAAAACATTCTCTTTGTTTTTTTTTCGCCCCCCCCTTCAGTGGCCCAACACCGGAGGGACAAAAACTTTTTAAAATATTTGTAATGGCCTAAATATGCTTATGATGTTCGCCAGAAAATCCTATATAAGAACCACTTAGCTAGAAAAAACAATACAGCCCGGACTCGATTATCCGGGTGTTGATTTTTATTTTCAGCCCGGATAATCGAATCATTATTTTTGGAACAAATTTTTTTGGTATGTCAAGTTTTTTGACTTTTAGGTATCATGAATGTTTTATTTATTATTGATCTATCTTCCCAAAAGTTTCCTATCTTCCAAGAAAATTCCTTTCTTACGATTTTTTCCACTGATGATTTGTTTTTGGCACAAAATTATTTTTTGTGTGTTATGATTTTCAATATTTAGGTGTTATAAATGATATTTTTTTATTATTGATCAATCTCCCCTAAAGCCATAAGATACCTTTTTTGCAATATTTTTTATCAATGTTTACGATAATGATGATCATGATGATGATGATGATGATTTTTAAGTAAAAAAATTGATTTCATTATCACAGATTTTATTTTTGTTTTGTTTGCCGATAAAAGGGATATAAGAAAGGAATGTTGTAGCTTTAGGGAGGTGAATCAATATTTGTCAAGTAAGAATCATCATGTAGCATGAAAACTATAACATGAAGGTTTAAAATAAATCATCGAAAAAAAATAATTTTTGACGTAGAACTACGTCTTACGGCAAGTTTTGAGATAGGGTGTCATTCCAAAAAATCGAAAAATGCGAGCGTCACGAAAAATGAAAGGTTTTGAGCGCTAATAGCTCAGCGGTTTTCCGATCGATTTTCAATATTCTTACATCAATCGATCGGAAAATCTTCTAAGAATTGACCCAAATGAAGAAAACTATGGATTCTTGATGTTGAACTATTGAAAAATTGAAAATACTGAACCTGTGTTTTACCAGAATTCTCGCTTCGTGATTGGTTAGAAGATTCTTTACGATGATCTAAACCTATATCAATTTGATATCTGTGCTTGGGAAGTAAGCCAAAACAAGTGACGAAGTTTCCTCATTTCAACAAGATTTCTTATCACCGCGGTTAAACCTAGACCATTTTGATGTCCTTGCTTGGGAAGTACGCCAGAAAGATTGTTAAAGCCCCCTCGTGCCAACAGATTTCTTGCGAACGCGATCAAACCTAGTCCAATTTGATGTCTGTGTTAGGGAAGTATGCCAGAAAAAATGACACAAGTTCACTGCCCCAACAGATTGCAAATTCTTTACTGCGAGACGATTAAACCTAGTCGAATTTGATATCTGTGTTGGAAAAATGTGCTATAGCTGTAGTGTTCGGTTACAATACGACTCTATATGAATACGCATGCTTGCCGTTTCATTAGAAGTGTAGTGAAAAGATGTTGATAAAATAGGATTGAATTGGTAAAATCCCTTCAACGTGGGGAACCATGGGTAATAAAAACAATCTTTAATTTCAGTAAGTAGCAGGAAAGTAATAGTTTGTGTTCTTGATTTTGTTAAGTGGTTTTCAAATGCACAATCTTTTGAGAATTGAACATATGCAATGTTACTACTTTGATAAATGTTACATACAACGCATGTAGCATGTATATATGTCGCATATAGTATGTATACAGGAAGAATCGAATGATTACAAGCATGAATACATGCTACTATCACTACAAAGAGACTTACGTAGTTCTGCGTCACCTATATATGCGGTCGTGTCTTGTACACAACCCCTCTGATTTTTTTTTTTCCCCTCCCATGGGTAGGTGGTTTGTCGCGCACTTCGGCAGACTCCTAAATTTAATTCCGCATGTAGAATGTAATACGGTTTAAGTTAGATATATGTGTAGTATGTAGTATAGTATTGCATAATTTAGCTTTATGTGTAGCATGTGGCTCGTAAAGCGGAATGGAGCGAAATCGAACGGATTTGATTTTAAATTCAATCCGTTTGGGCCGAAGCACCGGGAGGGCTTACTCAGTTCCCTAGATGAATTGCTGGTATGCACAGAAATTTCTCTAGAAAACTGAAACCAAATCCTACCCACCATTCATGAGATTTTGACTTACTCATGAAAGTTAAAATTTATCGCTAGTTAGAACGAACGAGTGTTCAAAAATGATGTGATGTCTTTATTTGCGTAATCGAGACATTTTCTATGAGATTGCCATAGAATTTGTGGCTGTTATGCGATTATGGACAGCACAGCACTGAAAAATATACACACACGTACATGTATACATGTGTATGCATGTATGAGTGTGCATGGGTGTATAGGCACGAATGAATATATGTTTGAGTGTTCTATGATGAGTCGGAAATTCTTCTTATACCTATGCTGCCAAATTACAATTATTAATGGGCAGGAAGTTATAGTCAGTAACTGTGTTTCCTGTGTCAGTTTCCTATGTTATTACTATTATTACTAATATTGCTATCGTTGCTGTTACTGTCACCTCTATTGTATTGTTTTGGATGTAATTAATTATAATTATTTTTTTTCTTATTTCCCTCCTTTATTAGAATGATTTGCATGTCTTGTGACTAACCGCGTTAACGGTATTCAACTAACAACATAAAATGATCATGAATGACGCTGTTTGTCTCCCAAGGGCCCTCCTAATGTTGATGAGCCTCTGTCGGAGAGTCCATCAAGTCGAACGGTGGCAACTCACCGGCGGCCTGCTCCTCTCCATTCCTGCGGCTGTCGTCGCGGTCGGACTTAGTGGATCTCTCGAAAAGCTTTATAGCCTCGATATATATTTTGTTCTGTCCATTGCCCAATGCTGGCAGACTTCAACTGAAATTCCATTTCTAACTAAATCTTTTTAGAGTTAAAACTTCTTCAAGTAAAAACAGGTATTCGATTCTCTGGCTGATTCAAGCGATAGCGAAGGGCTGTCCTCAATATACCATCATTTCCACTTCCTAAAATGGGGTCATAGTACATAATATATGGCCATGGTATGAGGATTTTTTTTTTCGATTCAATACCATCCTCACAGAATTATCAACGTCGTTAACATCTTATTAAGTCTTGCTTTAGTGACAGCTTGCACTTAAGACTTAACACGGCATATATACATATCTCCAAGTGAAGTTCTACATGATCCATCTCATCCTTGCTTAATTACCGAATCATTTCAATTGACCACGGTCTGAAGAGCATACCGACAAATCGGTTGACTACCGCTACAAATATGCAATTAATGCCACCGGAAATAATACGAGCGAGTACCAGTCCCCATTATATCGCATCTGCTCTATTTTTCGGAAGTTCAAGTAGTTTTTCGATAGTTCTGAGCGATAATATTGCTCTTGAATAATATTCCGCACAAAATATTTGAAAATTTACGCCAACAGCTACAATACTGCAAAGATGGTAGATAAAGAAGCGTCTGCGGCTTTTAATGAGCATAGGTGATTGAACAGCGCTGGGTCTACCGTGATGACATGGGTAGTTGGAGAGATGAGTAGCGTCCATCCTAGCGAGTAGTTAGTCGGTAGTAGCATAGGTGATGGACAGACATAGAATTCTCGTGTTATTACTAACCCGAAAATTGCAATCAACATGTTGACTAAAAATTTCCTCTTTTCTTTTCTTTTCTTTTCTGCCTGATCTCTATCGCTTCTTCTCACGGCAACAATAATGTTGTCGTGAGGGGCGGCAAGAGATCAGCCACAGAAGACTACACTGGTGACAACGATGGATGAGGACGCCGTGGTGCCGTGAATAAACATGAAATAAGAAAGGGTCGAGCAAGACGAGGAAACAAACAAAGGAAGGAGAAAACAAGATAAGTACAGATAAGTCACACGACTAACACACGCGCTCCATTTCGCTTCGTATCTACACCAGGAGCGGATCAGTCTTAATGATCCAGTAGCACCATTGCCACTTTGTCACCGCACAGAAAATTCCGACACTAGCACCGAACGATCCACACTCTTGCTCAACCACAACCACACACGTTGTCCTTCGAATCGCCTTATGACACCAAACAGATCTAATCAGACTGTTCCCATTAAAGGTTACCGCTCATTGAACTGCTATCATCAAAATATTCGGGGTCTTCGTACCAAAACAAACGACTTGCTGCTGGCTCTGACTCAAAACGACTATGACGTCATCGCACTCACAGAAACTTGGCTAAACGATAATATTCAAAACTCTGAGCTCTCGCACAACTATACCGTTTATCGATGTGATAGAAACGCACAAACCAGTCGGCACAGGCGCGGCGGAGGGGTTCTCATTGCCGTGAAGAACGAACATCGTAGCACAGCTGTTTGCATTGCAGACAGTGATCAGCTGGAGCAAACTATTGTGCGAATCTCGATGCGAAATTTTGACTTATTTGTTTGCTGTGTTTATCTGCCTCCTAATACTGAGCCTGCACTGTATGAGCAGCATGCGATGTGTGTTCAAAAACTGATTGATTTAGCCGGTGATCGCAGTCACGTTTTGGTGGTTGGCGATTACAATCTCCCACACTTATGTTGGTCACGTGATGAAGTTCTAAACTGTCTACTGCCAATGAATGCATCTTCTGACCAGGAAAATGTTTTGGTTGAATCGATTTTATCGAATGGACTATTGCAAATAAACAATATTACAAATTTCAATGGAAGGCTTCTCGATTTGGCTCTCATCAGCGATAACAGTCGGGTGGAATTGCTGGAGCCGCCGTTGCCGCTGCTGCCAATTGATCAACACCATCGTCCCTTTGTTGTAATATTCGAACTTGCGGATGAGAGCAAAAATGTTTCTAATGTTATTGACCCGCTCAACTTTGACTTTAAAAGATGCAATTTTGAATCAATTAATAGACTGTTTGCTGAGATTCGCTGGGAGGAGTTTCTTGTTGGTTGCAGTACTGATGAAGCCGTATCATGTTTCTATGAGCGCATTTATGGTACACTTCGTGGTGTTGTCCCTATGAAGCAACAATTCTGTCAGCGTGGTAGTAGACAACCGTGGTGGAACAACCAGCTTCAGCGTCTGCGTAACCGTCTCCGTAAGGCAAGAAAAAAATATTTTCGCTGGAAAGATGATAGCCATAAAGCTGTGCTGCGTGACATTGAGAGCGAATACAACTCATTGCTTGCTCACTGCTTTCGTTGCTATATTCGTCGCATGGAAGACAACATTAGGCATGATCCTGCATCGTTTTGGACGTACGTGAAAAATCGCAAGCAACAAGGCGGAATCCCTCAACGTGTGCATTACAACGAAAATGTAGCTGAGTCCCCGTCGGAGTCGGCAAACTTGTTCTCATCTTTCTTTCGAAGTGTGCAAAGTAACAACTTACCACTTTCGTCTGAGGAGTATTTGAACAGATTGCCGTTGTTCGATTTGAGCATGCCGCTTTTTCATTTTTCGGATAATGACGTAATGCGGAAGCTGCAATCAATCGACGAATCGAAAGGTGCCGGACCTGACAGCCTGCCACCGCTCCTCTTCAAAAACTGTGCTGCGACGCTCGCGATTCCTGCAAGGATTATTTTTAATCAATCCATGTCGGAAGGAACTTTCCCGAATGTGTGGAAAACTGCTGCTATTACACCTGTTCATAAAGCAGGTAGCACTCACGACGTTAAGAACTACCGCGGAATTTCGATTCTGAGTTGTTTGCCGAAGGTATTCGAGAGCCTTATCCACGATTCACTTTACCCGAAGGTTCATCATGTCATTTCGGAATGGCAGCATGGATTCGTGAAAAAACGTTCGACAGTTACCAACATGATGGAATATGTTTCTTCACTAACGAGTGCGCTTGAAAAACGTCAGCAAATTGATGCGGTTTATGTGGATTTTGCAAAAGCCTTTGATAGAGTGCCACACTCTTTGATGGTCACGAAGCTGGAAAAAATGGGATTTCCTGAATGGTTGACACGGTGGGTACTATCATATCTCACCAGTCGCGTTGCAGTCGTACGTGTTAATGGAACCAAATCCCTACCATTTGAGATTCTATCCGGTCTGCCCCAAGGAAGTCACCTGGGCCCACTGTTGTTCATTCTCTTTGTAAACGACTTGTGCCCCACGATAAAATCGTCCAAGTATATGTTTGCGGACGATCTGAAGTTCTATCGGGTAGTCGCTTCCAGTGTTGACTGCTCTGCCATACAATCCGACATCGATTCGCTGTTAAGTTGGTGCAAACTCAACGGAATGGACGTGAACGTGCAGAAATGTAATGTCATCTCATTCTGCAGAAATAGGCATCTCACCTTGTTTGACTACAAAATGGATTCAGCTAGTATCACCCGAGTCGATTCCGTTAAAGATTTGGGCATTCTTCTAGATAACAAATTATGTTTCACTCAGCACATTACAGCTACTACTGCTAAAGCGTACGCTATTCTGGGCTTCATAAAAAGGAATACGCAGCAGTTTACCGACCCTTATTGCTTAAAGGCTCTCTACTGTGCGATTGTACGCAGTATCCTTGAGTATGGGGCGCTTGTATGGGCGCCCTACCACGCTGTCCATATCAACCGGATCGAACGAATCCAGCGTCACTTCGTTCGGTACGCTCTGCGGTTGCTGCCCTGGGATGACCCAATTCGACTGCCTCCTTACGAACATCGATGCGCTTTGATACGTCTGCCAACGTTGGCGAATAGGAGAACTTTGCTGCAACGACTATTCATCTTTGATCTTCTTGGAGGTAATATCGACAGCCCGGAGCTCCTAAGTCGAGTCCGATTTAACGTTCCACCAAGGCATACTCGACGAGCTGATTTCTTTAGGCTTCCAATGCACCGTACCCAATTCGCTCAAAACAATCCATTTGACGTATGTTGTCGTGTATTTAATACTGTTTCTGACGGTTATGATTTTAATGTTACTCGGACTACTTTCAAACTTAGAATAAGTAATTACTAAGAACTGTCTGTGCGAAATTTCGAAGACTAGTATAAATAAATAAATAAATAAAAACAAGCCATCTTATGCTATATTGACCAAGCACACAATTATAACGAGCCAAGTTCTGTCACTCTTCTTCCGCCCATTAATCCATAATCACCAACACATTATGGCGCTAGCGTTATCCGCACGGATTCTTTTATCATTATCACAACCACCTTATCTCAGCCCTGGACAGACTTGGCTCTAACTGCCCCACCTCGTGCTGCAAACAGAAACAGAAACAGAAAAAAAATAATTTTTTTTCACCCGGATAATCGAGTCTAAAAACCCGGATAATCGAATCCCCGGATAATCGAGTCCGGCCTGTATTGGTAGTTTGGAAGATATGGCGTTTTGAATATCTCGGGCAGACGTAATTCTAGCTGAATTAATGTTGTGAAGTTATGTTTAAACTCGTCTGCTTCCAGCTTTCGGACATGATTCACTAAATAATATATATTAATGAAAAAGATGCATTTTCAATACAGAATCAATATAATAAATTTTCATGTTATGGATACTTTTGTATATATTTAAATAAAAGTAACAGTTTCGTACTAATACAATGCAATATAATCTGATATTTCCCTCCTGAGATTATTCGAAACTTGAAAATGGCTTTATTAACTTTAACACTTCATTGCAGTTTTTCCCATAACAAGCCTAAAAATGAACGAAATTCAGAAACGGCCTGTCAACTGACAAAATATAAGTAATCTTAAGTAAAATTTTCCGGCGAATCTCATGGTCCCCACCCTTTCTGTAATTGCCATCGAAAAATAATTCATCCAGATTATGATATTTATAATTCTTGAGCTTCTGCTGTATGTACCGCCATATACAAAAATCCAGTGGGTTCAAATCAGGAGAACTTGGAGGACATTCCTTTTTCGATATGTAATCCGTCGGATCGGCTTTGCACCACGTCTTCACAAGATTTGC
Source organism: Sabethes cyaneus (assembly GCF_943734655.1). Classification (NCBI taxonomy): domain Eukaryota; kingdom Metazoa; phylum Arthropoda; class Insecta; order Diptera; family Culicidae; genus Sabethes; species Sabethes cyaneus. The sequence continues at coordinate 135,638,025 of NC_071355.1, forward strand.
AGTTTGGGCTGGAGATCCATCCTGTTGAAAGCGGTAATCTTCTTCACCATACATTCCCCGAGCGTAAGGTATCAAATTGTGTTTTAAGACCATTTCTAGATAGTATTTTATATTAACTTTCACACCATTGTCAATAAATAATAAAGAAAATTTCCCTTTCTTTGAAATACCTCTCCATACCATGACCGATGATGAATTCTGGTATTGTGGTACATTCCGTTTGTGCTTTAAAACGTCCATGTTCGAAACCAACCACAACCGATCATTTTGAGCATTGAGTTTGAATAACAAACAACACCTCATCACAATAGATCACTTCTGAAACACCGTGCCGACAGAGCAGCAGTTTGCATCTTTCCTGCCGTTTTTGTTTTGTTGCTTCCGTTAATCCATGGATTTTACGTTTTTTGAATGCTTTCATATCCAGATCAATTTTCAAAATTCGACGAACAGTTTTCCTCTTGATATTCAGCTGAACTGTCATTTTCCGTGCGGACGTTTCGCAACTGCGACGAATTCGTTCTCGAACAACCTTTTTGACCTCTGCAGTTCTACTAACACGTTTTCTTCCGGTTTTTGTTACGGTTTTCGACAGATCCCGTCTCGACAAATCTTTTTAGTGTATAGTATTCAAATCCTTTTTTACGCCATGATGTTTGAGGTCACGAAAAATAGTGCCGCATGTAGCACCGTTTAAGAATTTATTTATTATCAACGACTGTTGCAGCCGAAAGGAAAGGCAATTTATTTGATAGCAAATCGTGTAATAGGCTTCAAATCTGTAACATTAATTAAGTACATTAAACATTGCATTTTAGGTCATCGTTCGTATTAATTGCTTACTGTTTAGTGTCCTTTATGCCTGTCGGGCTGCTCTGGCACGTTGCGGCGTACTGCACGTGCTTCACTGTATTCTAGGTTAAGTATAAATTTTGGAATAGGTAATTGTAAGCACTAGTCTAGTTTTAATGTTAAGTTTTACCTGGATAAGTAACTAGTTTTAAGTACAATCAAATTTGGTTCAATTTCACTTTAGCTTTTAATCTAAATTAACTTTAATCCACTTTAGTATAAGTTTAATTTAAGTATTAATTGTAGTATAAATTTGAGCGTCTGCTCTCGATCACGACTGCACGGAAAAAGACAAGATCAGCAGCCGGTTCGCCACAGGCTGTCACTCGCTTGCCGCTCCGCTTTAGACGTCACCTTGACGCTCCGCTTCGACTCGTTGCTGTGAAGCGCCGCTTGGGCTCCCTTCGGGAACGTTAGCTCGGGTGACCAGGCGACCGCTCTGTGCGGTGACAACGACCGTAACTCAAACTCTGGTACGTGCACACCGAACGAGACACAATACGAAAATGAAACTATACGTCATGTAAGACTTAAGCACAGAACAGAAGTGGAAGTAGAAATCCAAACACGTACATGCTACCTTCTACAGATACTAGCGAACCTGGCGGTAGCGAGTCACTTTTTTCCACGAAAACACGCGAACGCATACGAATGCACACGAAAGCATGCGAAAGCTGCTATGCGATTGGCAGGGAGTATTCTGCTTATACCGTGGACCCCCGTTCGTTTGACCGTTTTTAATTTGAACCCCGCTGGTTTGCACGAAGTGCAAATTAAAAATGGTTCAAATGTCATTCTCAACATGGCATCATTTGCCTTCGCAGACAATGCACATAAACACGATTTGTTTGTACTGATCTAGCGTGTTTAATCCTAGTTTAATCAGTTTCACATATCGTTTCCCAACGATTACGATAGAAATCCGATCGGAGAATAACACATTCGCTGCTTGCAACTACCAACTAAACGAACCACCAAAACAATAACAAAGAGCAGGGCGGCCAGTTCATACAAGTTTCAGCATATTTAGGGTTGCTAGCTGTTCAAATTAAAAATGAACCCCGTTAGTTTGCATGAGGAATCGTTCAAACGAACGGGGGTCCACTGTACTGCTTATTGCTATTATTCGCTTCTATGCGAAAACCTTCCCAAAGAAAAATAAAAACAAAAAAGACTGTTAGCAGTTTTGATCGCCGAATCGTTCGGACTTGCACTTCTGTTCTGTGGTGGCACCCAACACATCACGAAAATGTCATTCCAATAACAAACAGTTGAGTCAAAAATGACCTTCAGCGTTTTGAGCTGGAATTGCTCCATACGTTTGTATTACGAAACAATATCAATGGTGAATGACCCTCTGGTTAAAACCACTCTAATAATAAAAACAATATCAAAATAAGCGAAAAAGTCTGTAAAATTGTTAACTAATATATAAAAATTTTGTTTTACCTTTGTTATACTATAACAAAGGTTTAGGAATTGGTCGAAAAACACTAAATTGATCCGAGGCCCGGAGGGCCGACCCACATATACCAATCGACAGGGTTCGACGAACTGAGCAATGTCTGTGTGTGTGTGTGTGTGTGTGTGTGTGTGTGTGTGTGTGTGTGTGTGTGTGTGTATGTGTGTATGTATGTGCGGGGCGCAACTTTTCTATCGCCTGTTTCTCGGAGATGGCTGAACCGATTTGTTCGCTATTACTTTTGTTTGAAAGGTATTATTGCCTAGTATATCACTATTGAATTAGTTCGAGGTCCGACATTTCGTTTAAAAGTTATAAGTAAAAACGTAAAAATTACGTGACACGATTTTTTCCGGAACCAAGTGACCGATTTCAACGATCTTGATATCGAATGAAAGCTCTTGTTAACGCTAAATTTTTCGAGTAAATTGTATTGAAAACAAACAAGTAGTTTAAAAGTTATCCTAAAAAACCTGTTTTGACAAGGTAATATTTATCGCCTGTTTCTTAGAGATGGCTAAACCGACTTAGGCGCTATTAGTCTCATTTGAAAGGTAACATAGCCTAATAGATCACTATTGATTTGTTTTTTGATTGGACGTTCAATTTGAAAGTTACGAGCAATTGAATACAACACATTAAAATTTATAATAATTTATAACCATTTCATCTAAGATGCTTTATCTAGTTTGAATTATTTTGACATCAGATTAGAGATTTTAATGCTGCAAATATATCTGCAAAATTTCAGTAGAATTGGTTTTGCTGATCAAAAGATATTAACCCTCCAACACTCGCGACAACTTTTGTAATACGGGTTATTCGCGCGCACAATGGCCCAAAGCCAAAGAGACAGGCGCACTAGAGTTTTGACTGGGAAAACTTGGTTTTATGTTTATGGAACCTTTGGAAGAATTTCTTGAAATTGAAAGTTCTATCGTCTGGTGCAATTTAAATTTTGATTAATCCCCCTAAAAGTGGAATAAAAAAAATATTTTTCTTCAGTTTCAATATAACACATTGATGTATTCAGCAAAGTTTTAGAGTATATTATTACAAGAAATTTTGCTGAAGACAGTAAGCCCCTATCTCTTCAGCGAAGCTAGAAAAATATTATTTATTGTATATGAATTAGTGAAATCAGTTTTTTATTTTAGCTCTTTTCGTAATTGTTGTATGACTTTTCCATGTAAAACAAAGTTGCACAAATAGTAAAAATACACAACTTTGCTGAATGTAGTATACCTCTATGTTTGCTTGTTTAGGAACTGTAGAACTTTGATTATAAAAAATACCCTAATTTTGACCCCGAATTACTCGACTACCAACAGACGGATACATTTTAAACATTTTACATTATTGCTGATTGTTTTGATGCATACAGACACCATTTTTCCATATGAAGAAACGAGAGAAAATTCCAGGCCAATTCCGGTACACCTCATATGCTGATTGCTTCATTTCTGTGATGTCAGTTTATGCTGATCAATTTCCCAACAATTTAAAGTATTAATGCATTGAATAATTATGACATTTTGCTCATAACAAGTTTATTGAAGTATATACGTTAGTTACACAACAATTTGTAACTTTATAACAATATGGCGTTCAAAAACCTACACGTGTTATAAAAAATACAACAGCGTGAGTAACCGAAGGTTAATAAAAATTGATGAAATTTATTCTAGATAACTTTATTGGTGTGAATCAAATAGGCATTACAAGAAATTATGCATAGTTCAAAAATCTATAAACTAGACCTTTACTACGCAATGTATATGTTAAGGAATAATATTTGCTCTTACAACCTACTTTTACTTGCACTTACTCAAATTATTAACAACTTACTTATCCTTATTCAGCAATTTCATGAAAAAAGGATCTATCAAAATTTATAAGTGGTCATATTTTGTTCAAATTTTGTAAACGTATTCAATTTTCAAAAATTTTATGTAAACCAACGCACTACGCAACGTTAACCAATAGATGGATTATACTCCGAAGACGTGTAGGTTTCTATCTCAAATAGCAAGTAAGACCGTATAACAAAGGTTCCTTTCACCACTAGGTGGATTAAATCGGTTTTTTTTAATTTTAGTCGGCTGTATCCCTTTCGTAGAGCGCAATGGGCTTCAATAAGTTCTGTTGAAACGAGTAATAATTCTAAGTATCATATATATTTTTCAGGGAAATGATGATTGTGTTTGTCTATGACACGATGAAAACTGACGAATTTGATGATCCCGTGAAATCTGTAATTTACTTTCATCCACCATGGGTATCTGAGACGCAAAAACTGCTTTTATGTGGTCAATTAATGGTAAGTTTTGCAATACGAGTGTCCACCCTAATTTTAACATTAATCACATCAAAAAAGGAATCTATAGAGGAGGTGCAGAGGTAAACTCGGCCTCATAACAGTGAACGTTGAACTAACAATCTTTCCCTTCCCTAACGATCACAAGGATGTGGCCGGCGCCGTTATTGATCTATTTAAAGTTGTAGCTACTGAATCGCTGTACATTGAAAATAGTAAACTTTCCCCAAATGCTATCTGTGTAGTTCACTGTGCAACTTCATTAGCCCAGATCAATCACGGAGGTGCAACTACGATGTGTGTGGTGTGGTGAGAATCGAAAACTACTGAACCAATCGGCGTGAAAGTTTGCATGTAGAGGTTTTTGGGGCCAGGGAAGGTTCTTACTTATGATGGTTAGAGGCCCCTCCCCCACTAAGAGGGGGAACAAATGAAACATACAAATGAAACACCAATTTCTGCATATTTCGCGAACTAATCAAGCAAATGGAACGAAATTCGGCATGTGGGTGTTTTCGGTGACAAGAATTTTTTCTATGGTAAATTGAGACCCCTCCCCTCTTTAGAGGGGAAATTATAACTCCTCTCCCCTTCCATATAAATGATATACAAATTTCCTCATAACTCGAGAAGTAATCAAGCAAAGGAACCAAATCTGGCATGTGAAGGTTTTTGGTGGCAAGAATTTTTTCTATGCTGAATTAGGACCCCTTCCCACTTTAGGAGGGGGGGGGGGGCCTCCTATACAAATGAAATACAAATCTGCTCATAACTCGAGAACTAATCAATCAAATAAAACTACAAGGTATACAGCCCTAAGGGTTGTACGAATAGGTGACGTAGGACTATATGTTAATAAGAATCTAAAGCGAAATATTCAGATTCAATTCTTCATTGAATGCAATGGTGGCTTTGAAAATACGAGGACGGGGGTTCAGAAGCATAACGCCTGCAGCCATTGAGACATAGAAGATTTCTTTTAAAAATCACTTGTGTGTATCATAAAAGTTGAAATAGTAATGAATGACCAGCCCGCAGATTATTGTATTGAATATGATTATGCGTAGCTTGACATGTTTCAATAATCTTACATTTACTCGCTTGTGGCCTTTAAAAGGGCCATTAGTTACAAATAATATTAAAGCCAAAGCAAGTTCATCGTAAATATGACGTGCCATTCGAATGTCCTTCTCTTTTGACATGAATGGTAACAGGCACGTAAGTTAACGGCGTCGGTTCACTGTCTTTTGCTCCGAGAAGGTTTTACTTGTTTACTTTTACAGCTTACCGCTTGTTACATAGCAGAAAATATGGCACATACGCAAAAATTTCTGTTTTATTTGTATGAGTCCTTATCCTCCTACCACAGGGGTGAGGGGTCTCAAACCATCATAAAGTAAATTCATACCTCCATAAACTCTTACATGCCAAATTTAGTTGCATTTGCTTGCTTAGTTATAGATTTATGAAGAAATTTGCATTTCATTTGTATGGCAGCCCCCCCCCCCTTTTAGAAGGGGAAGGGGTCTTAGTAACAAAATAGAAAAAAATCCTACCTTCTAAAACCCCTGCATGCCTAATTTGGTTCCATTTGCTTGATTAGCTCTCGAGTTTTGAGAAAATTCCATAAAATTGCTTTCCCGCCTCATCCATAAAATTGTTGGCCATTTTATCTTTCCAACGGCATATAAATTGTTCGGTTTCGTTCAGTAGTTTAGTAGTTATTATCATTTGAAATCTTTCATTCCAACGTTACACTTCTATTTTCGTTTTCACAAAGTGCTACCCAGTCCCAGATAGTAAACAAAGACGTAGTCCTACGTCAAAACCATATTTGGAATGTGGGTGTTTTCGGAGACAAGAATTTTTTCTATGGTAAATTCAGAGCCCTCTCCTCTTTAGAAAGGGAATTATGACTCCTCTCCCCTTAAAGAGGGGGGGCTTCCATATAAATGATATACAAATTTCCTCATAACTCGAGAACTAATCAAGTAAATGGAACCAAATTTGGCATGTGAAGGTTTTTGGAGGCAAGAATTTTTTCTATGCTCAATTAGGACCCCTTCCCACTTTAGGAGGGGGGGGGGGGGGGGCTCCTACACAAATGAAATACAAATCTGCTCATAACTCGAGAACTAATCAAGAAAATGGAACCATATTTGGAATGTGGGTGTTTTCGGAGACAAGAATTTTTGCTATGGTAAACTGAGACCCCTCCCCTCTTTAGAAGGGGAATTATGACCCCTCTCCTTTTTAAGAGGGGGGCTCCTATACAAATGAAATACAAATTTCCTCATAATTCGAGAACTAATCAATCAAATGGAACCAACTTTGGCATGTGGGTGTTTTGGTAGGCAAATTTTTTTGCTATGGTGCATTGAGACCTCTCCCCTCTTCAGAAGGTAAATTATTACCCCTCCCCCTATAAAAGGGGACGCTCCCATACAAATGAAATATGTACAAATTTCCTAATAACTAGAGAACTAATCAACCAAATGGAATCAAATTTGGCATGTGAGGGGTTTTAGAGGCAGGAATTTTTTGTGATGGCTTTAGTCGCCTCACCCCTGTGGTAGGGGGATAAGGACTCTCATACAAATAAAACAGAAATTTTCGCTTAACTTAAAAACTATTCGAACTCGAAAAATTTTATACTCTTCCATAAAAAATTAGTCAAAAACAAGATCACCAAAAACTATCAATTAGGTTTATTTATTTTCCTAGTAATAGAGGTCAGTCTATTACTTTCTTTCAGTTGGGTCCGAACGAGCGACAGCGAGTAAGGAGAGAATAATCCCTGCGAAAATGGTACTTTCCACGAAAACATTTTCCGTGAAATGGTACATCCCGCGTAAGGTTTTTCGCGAAATGGTATTCCGCGAAACTCTATATTCCGCGTTATGGTCAACCGAGAAGTGGTGTTCCGCAAAACGGTATGCGGCGAAATGTTATGTAATCATGGCGAATATTTTAATGCAATCCGCTTTATTTTTTAGCAGGCTAAGCAAAGGGGGGAATTGGTCATCAGAAATTCACGATTTATGAACAACACAGTTTAATTTGTGGCAATACAAAGTTTGTCGGGTCAGCTAGTCTTATATATAAAATTGGATTTCTGTCTGTCGGTATGTTCCTTATAGAATCGAAAACTACTGAACCGACCGGCGTGAAAATTTGCATGTAGGGGTTTCTGGGGCCCGGGAAGGTTCTTATGATAGTTAGAGACCCTTCTCCCACTAAGACGGGGGTTCGCATACAAATGAAACACAAATTTCTGCATAACTCGAGAGCTAATTAAGCAAATTGAACCAAATTTGCCACGTGAAGGTTTTTGGAGGCAAGATTTTTTTTATGGTGAATTAAGACCCCTTCCCTTTTTAGAAGGAGAATTATGGCCCCTCACCTTTAAGCGGGGGGGGGGGGGGCTTCCATACAAATGAAATACAAATTTCCTCATAACTCAGGCACTAATCAAGCAAATGGAACCAAATCTAGCATGTGGGTGTTTTGGTAGGCAAATTGGTTTTCGTTGGTGAATTGAGATTTCTCCCCTCTTTAGGAGGGGAATTATGATCACTCCCCTTTTCAATAGTGGGGGAGGGGGGCTCCTATCTAAATGAAATACAAATATCCTCATAACTAGAGAACTAATGAAGCAAATGGAACCAAATTTAGCATGTGGGGGGTTTTGGAAGCAGGATTTTTGTTTATACTGGTTTGAGACCCCTCACCCCCTGTGGTAGAGGGATAAGGACTCTCATATAAATGAAACAGAATTTTTTGCGTAACTTAAAAACTAATCGAACTCGAGAAATTTTAGACTCATTAATAAAACATTAGTCCAATAACAAGACCACCAAAAACTATCAATAGTAACATTCGATGATTCAGGGCAAGACGGCCACAGGCCGCGAGGGTTGCCGGCGACCTGCCGTCGGAAGCGCCGGCCATTGCGGGGGGGAGCAGCCCCCCGTAGATATCACCTCTATCTAGGTTTATTTATTTTCCTAGATTTACTGACCTCTATTACTTTCCTATTACCCCTGCGAAATGGTACTTTCTATGAAAAGATTTTCCGTGAAATGGTACATCCCGCGTAAAGTTTTTCGCGAACTAGTATTCGGCGAAGCTCTATATTCCGCGTTATGGTCAATCGAGAATTGGTGTTCCGCAAAATGGTATTCGGCGAAGTGGTTTGTAATGAAGGCGAATATTTAAATGCTATCCGCTTTATTTTATCAGGCTAAGCAATGGAGGGGGTTATGCGAATCGATTCGGGTTTTTTGCATTTTATACTAATACTAGAGGACCCGGCAAACTTCGTACTGCCACAAATTAGACTGAATATTTCAGATTATAAAATTCAGACGAACTGCGAGAGCTGCTGGTTTTAAGAAAAAAGGAGTGTACTAACGGTAGAATTTCGTATTTTTTTGAGAAACGAAAATTCGACAAAATCTCAAAATTATCATCTACACGTTGGAAACATGTCGGTGTAAAAGTTAGTTTGTCAGTTCCCAATACCCAACGTTTGTGTTGGTAGAAGTTACGTCGAGTCTTGTCTTATACACCCTACTGATTGTTAACTTATTTTTTGTAAAAGTGAATTCGATGGCTTAAACAGCGCCAAATTGCGTCTGCTGCAGTTGATTTTCTAATTATAGGCAATGTTTAGTTAAAACCTTACTGAGAACATAATCGTTACACCACCAACTATATTTTAATTGATGCTGAAATATATCATTGTTCCATTTAATGCTCTCAAACCCTTTTTTTTTGCTTTAGGAATTCGTCCCATTATCATCATCAATTTTTTGACACTCAAGCATATTTCCTTCATCACAATCAGTGGTTCATTTGGGATTCCTTGATAATTTAAAATTCAAATCAATATTCTGATATGTATTCGATGTCAATAGGCATATGATTCTTGTTTTTAATAGATTTGTAAATTGATGGGTAAGAATTAGCCGAAATAATTGCATTGCCGAATCTAGATAGCTGTAATTTGCAAACTGCTTTAGTAATAATTTACTGATCAAGATGACTTCATTATTCCACAAAATGAATTTAATTGTTAATTTTATTTCTAACCGTCTCGTCAAATATGTGAAAATGCTAATAAAAGTAGATACACATTTGCATTAAATCCATTTTTGCTCTCTTAGTTCCTTTTGTATTTCACGCTCTAAAATAATTTAACACAGAAGCGTAATTTTGTGAGATTTTGTACACTTTTGAGGGGTGCAATACGAAATAAAACGGGCAATTAGTTATGAACTGTAGTAAAATTTTCATTTACATCAGTACTTTCACAATAGATTTGTTGCTGAATTGCTGGAAACTCTATTTTACTACATATGTGACATGTATTCTTCATTTGATGATCGGGAACTGGCAGTTTAGTCAATTTAGTGCTTAAACCATTTGTAAACCTGTATTGGATCTTGTAGATAAGCATACGATGAAAAAAGGCATATAACAGTTTTGTGTTTGTTTCATAAATTCGATTTAATTAACTAATACACGAATTAATTAAGTGAGCGAATTTTTTTATTGACGTTTTAAACTTGTGCTTAGGTTTATCAATAATGATAAGTTATTTTCAGAAATTGCAAGAGCATAAAAATTGTTAATAGCATTGTTACATGTAGCGATTTCAATGAAGGCAACCACGTGTTTATTTACCAGACGACGAACACGGTAACGGCGCTGCTAAAAATCAAACGATGATCGCAGCAAATACTGTTATGGCGTTCCCGATCAGACAAACATAACAAAATTATAACAAATTATGATATTATGTTATGACGGTATTTCTAACATGATTTGCTATAATTTTGGTAGTAAGTAGTTAAAATATCAAAAATTCTATCAGAACTTCTTAGTAGCAGTAGCAAAAATGTAACAAAATTTGTTATGTTGTGAACAAAATTATATCAAAATTTGTTATCATATTTGTAACAGGTTTTGTTATAATTTTGTTAAAATGTAACAAAAACTTCTTTGCTTTCATCTGCTATATCGACATTTTATTTCGGCTAAATTGCCAAAAATAGTACAACTATTTATCAGGAACATTCACAAATAGCACAGAAAAAAAACTCATACATTTTCAAAAATCGCTCCGGCCTCGACCGGGATTGAACTCGCGACACATCGCACAGAATGCAACAGTCTTAACCTTTGTGCCAGAACTACTCTTGGATGAATGAAGGTTAAATGCTTATATGATTTGGCCGATAGCTCATTCGGGGTTGTCAGTTTTTGCTTCAAGGTGTCTATAAATAGATTACAAGCGTTCACTCCAAAGCCGATATCAAGAAGACGAAGAAATCGAATCCGTCTTATCAGTGTTGCGCCACTTTAAGAATATTGTACGAATTGCCATCAAATATGGTCGGTGTTAAATCAGACTGCACCAAGTCGCAAATTTAAAAAAAATCAGTTAATGACAGCTAGCGTTCAACAATTTTCTAAGCTGCATTTTACTTTAATCAGACTACATACATAAATGTTGCAAACAGCCATAGTTATCAAATGATATCGAACGATTGATAGGTATTAACCATACAGAGCAACAAACTTGGAACGCGTTTTTCTCGAAGAGTTTTGTCGCTTGGTTCGGTTTGACTTAAAAACGTCCATATATGATCGGTGTTAAGTCAGACCAAACCAACTGACAAACTCTGATTTCGAGAAAAACGCGTTCAAAGTTTGCTACTGCTGTGTAATTTAAAGCTATCAATGATTCGAAATCATTTTATGATGTTAAGATATGTCTTTGGCTGTTTACAACATTCATGTAATCTGATTAGAGTAAAATGTAGCTTAGGAAATTCTCAATCGTTTGTTGTCATTAACTTATTTTTTTAAATTTTGCGACTTGGTCTGGTGTGATTTAACACCGACCATATAAGAATATAATGCTATCAACATTTTTGCAATGACACCTATGTTTCAGTTTTCCAGTCTGTAGACTTTTCTGCTCATTTTAGCAGGATTCAACCACAGAAACCACGAACTTAATTATTTATATGATGTGTACGGTTGAAAGCCTCATTATAAAGTAAATAAATAAATAAATAAATGATGTGTAGAAGAAACTATTTCTCAGTAATTATGCGACTTATTTAGAATTTTTTTTTGTTTTGTTGGTAAAGGTTTGGAGAAAATTTTTTACTACTTTTCAACTTTGTAAACATACATATACCGAGATTATAAAAGATAAGATTTTGTTTTATCGTCCATCCATATTTTATATGTTGTTTTGCTCAGTTATGTTCAAGCATCTAGCAATAAAATATAAGTGTGAGTAAACGACATTCTCCATTAACTAAACAAACTGGTTCTCTCATATATGATATTCTACAATGACATTCAAAAATAACTCTTTAGGTTATTTAAACAAAGACTTCTGTCAATAAGTTCTTTAATTTCTAGTAATAAACTGCATGAGGTTCCCCAAGCGTGACTTGACAGGAGCGGCGTGTTACTGCATCGAGTATGTTTCTTAAGGTGTATTTAGATTAGACAATTTTTTAGCAACATGTAGAATGCGACATGTTGCTAGTTGTTGTTCGCATTAATCGTGGGGATGACCAACCAGCACCAAACTTAGGATTTTTAGATTCTGACCTAAAACAAGCAATCTGACAAAATTTGGTTCAAATCCGTGAAGGTCGATTACATCTCGAACACTTCGCGTACCCTAATACATGATTTTTAGCTTTTAAATTTACAATAATTTGAGAACGACCAAAGAAAAAAGTATATATGACATAATTTGTTCAATGTTATGCGTCGAATTTGATTTTATTTTAGTTTTACAAAACTTGTCAATTTCCAAAGATTATAAAAATTCCGAAAGAGCTCTTTACCAGAATTTGGAGCATTATTTGCGCTTTAAAAAATCTTCAAAAAAACATGATTTGAGATAATTCACAATTTATGATTTTTCTTACGTATTTGCAAAGCTTTTTCTTTCAGTGCAATTGTTTACTGAAAATACACTGAATTTATTACAACTTTTCCTTTGACGTCATTTTCATAAAATAAATAGTTTTCGAGATAGAATTTTTTGAAAAAAATAATCTCATTTCTAAATACGCTCTTTTTAAAAGTTACTATTGACGAAAAAATATATCTCATGTAAAATGATTCGGTACTGGATTGTAATGTATTAGCAAAACTTCATTGCAATCAAAAATAGTCGAGACAAACAGTTTGCAAGCTGGAACAAACTGAAACTGCTCTGTAACAAAATAATAACAAATTTTGATATAAAAACAAAACTTGTAATAATTCTGTTAGCCTCATTATTTGGTCTGATAAAAAATATAACAAATTCTGTTATTTCTATCTAATTGAGATATTTTTTTGTTATATGTTTGTTATAATCATTTACTCGGGTTTGCAATGCGCTGTAAATTTTATATGGAAAACCAATTTTCTGAGTTTTCTCACCTTTCAATTAAATTTTCCGATTTTTCTCGCCGTAAAAACATAGTGGTGGGGAAAATAAACATAATAAAAAAAAGATGGCGCAAATCGGACGCTCCGTTCTCAAGTGATGCGCGGTCGAACTTTTACGCTCCTCTTTTATATATAAGATTTACAATTTTGTTTTCATAGGTGAACCTCTTCCACTCTCCCCTACAGCTCCTTAAACATGATCATTCGAAAAAAACATGATTTGCGGTACCATGGATCGGCGCTTGGGGCCTTATCCGCATTGAAAAATTCCAAAACGATATCAAAGTATATTAAATTATCTCGTGTTTGACCCATTCTTTTTTTAAAATTCGAACGCATAACGAAATGATAAAGGTCATCCGAGCTTCACGATTTATGTACAACACAGTCTAGTTTGTGGCAATAGGAATTATTATAAAAACTTACTTGAGACCACTTGTCGTGCAAAGTTATGGAAAAATTTTAAATAAAATCATGAGACGCTCTAGACCTGTGACAAATTTTGAGCTACAAAGCTTAGAGTAAAAGCTTCTAATAACCTGGAGGTGTGCGAGATATTCAACAACTTCTTTTCACAAATTGCAACCAATCTTGCAAGCAAAATTCCAAAAAGTAATACCAATCCTATACACAATGTCAATCGGATAGATCAAACTATCTTTCTGCGACCTGCAAATGTGATTGAAGTAACCGAGATAATGAACGAATTGAACGCGAAAAAAGGCTGCGATCCAGATCAATTTTCCAGCAAGTCTAATAAAAAGCAATGCTACGAAATTTTCTAATATTCTCGCTTTTCTCTTTAATAAAATAATAGAGCAAGATTTATATCCTGATTGCATCAAAATTGCGAGGGTTGCACTTGTGTTTAAATCAGGCGATACCACAGATCCGAGTAATTTTCGAACAATTTCGACTCTTTTCGTTGGTAGTAAAATCTTCGAAAAGCTGTTGGACAACAGATTAGTAAAATTTTTGATCAGTTGATCAGTTTAATATATCTATACCTATAAAAAAGGATTTCTGTCTGTCTGTCTGTCTGTACGTATGTTCCTTATAGAATCGAAAACTACTGAACCAATTGGCGTGAAAATTTGCATGTAGAGGTTTTTGGGGCCAGGAAAGGTTTTAGTGATGGTTAGAGACCCCTCCCCCACTAAGAGGGGGCCCAGATAACACAAAATCGTAATAGAAAGTTCACATTAAATCACGTTTTCACGTCAAATTTACATTGGAATTGCATAATGATTAGAGTATGTCAAATCGAAATGAACAATAAGTTGTTTTGCAGTCGTGCGTGTCTTCATATACATAGTTCAAATTCAAAAAGCCTTATCGCTTTGCAGCAGTGGTGGTGCATACGTTGTAGCAATATATAATAGTAGTGTTGGACAGATTTGTGCTATGGTGCTTATAAAGGCCTCTTAATCGTCAGCAGTAAAAATATTGCAGAAAATTTTTGACCAACGTGCTTAAGTGCTGCCGCTCGTCACATAGTCGTGGGATTATATAGCATAGTCGCTGTAGTGTCGCTCCTTTGTGAATCAACTTCTGTGTATGCTGCTATGCAGCGAATAGTTTGGATGCAACTTGAAATTGTTCTGATTGAGTAGAGCGTTTGCTAAGTGGTGGAAGAATTGAGTGTTTGAGGATTTAATATGCATCTGGTTGCGTAAGTGTAAGTGGTGCTATTCTCAGTCAGACGAATTCGTTTTGTACACAGCTATTCAACCAATAGTTTAGGTATAATTTCGTACGTTAGTGTGAGAAACACAGCTTTGGTTCGAGCAGTGTGAATGAGTATACTAATGTGCTCTAGTAGCATTACTTCGCACGCTTGTATTTACGTAAGCATATGTAGTGTTTGTATCTCATGACAAGTTCTGCCGATTGTATACGGCTATACATCCAATAGTTCGGATGCAATTCGCCTACTGTCATTGTTGATACGGTTTAAGCTAAGTTTGCTATAAATAATTTGCGTGCTCGATTTTTCGTTACTCTGCACACGCAGCGCTGTGTTATAGAATACTCGTCTATGTTTTTGCACGCTCTGAGAGGACTTCTAGTTGCATGCCGCTATACATCCAATAGATCGGTTGCAATCTGTTTAGTCCCAGATAGAACAAATCGACGACAGTGGAAGGAACGTATGTTTTGATTTTTACAGCAATACAGTAGCTGCGAATTGCGGCCTCTATGGTATGATAGCACGAGGATCTGTAAGTTAAACTACACAGGTTTAAAGTACAAGGTAGGTTTTTTCTACACACGCATTCTCTGTTGCAATTTGAAATGGTAATTTGCTCCAAGCTGATAGACCACACCGTACAAAAAGCATTCTTACCACATTTGCATTGTGCTACCGCACTCATCTGTTCACTCAAAAAAATCAGCACGTCAAGTTTACGTGAAAACATACATAATTCTCATCCATCACACTTTTCATGTAATTTTCACGTGAATTATTGGTAACTCGCACTCATACTCACCAGTTTACGTGCGATCCTGGTAAATTTTATCAACTTTCCCATTAACTAGTACATGAAGTTCACGTAAGTTGCTGTACAGATGTTTACATGATTTTTCACGTGGATGCAACGTGTCGATTTTTGACGTAGGACTACGTCTTTGTTTACTATACTGGGACTGGGTAGCACTTTGTAAAAACGAGAAATAGAAGTGTAACGTTTGAATGAAATATTTCAAACGCTAATAGCTACTACACTACTGAACGAAACATAACAGTTAATATGTCGTTGGATAGATAAAATGTCCAGCAATTTTATAGTAACATACTAATAATAATTTTTTATACGCTAAATAGTGAAAATGTGTGTAATGTTTTTAGGGTCGAATTTTCCCATACATTTCCCTTGTGATCACCTAGCTTCACAGGCACGGACGACAATTAGATACACCAAAGGATTTGGATCCAAATAATAACCTTTGAGACCACTTTGTAAGCCACACCCCTTTTCCAATCCAATTGGCAACATCGATGGCTATTGACGGCAACACCGACCCCGAAGACAAGTGGAATCAGCGGGCAATGGCCAACGTGAATCCCACACGATGCACTTTACGTTACATTTTGCATTATCCCCATCGCAGACATGCGAAATTGTTCGATAGCTTGCTCAATCAGTGTCGGACAATCATTTAAGCAGCAGCAGCCGATACGGTTTCCTCCACCACCTACACTAGCTTACAAGCAGCAGCGGCAGTGCCAGTGACTATAAAATGGTACTCTTGGTTTGCCGTCTGCTCATTCATCGCACAATCGCACTGACGGACGGTCAGTATTTACCATCGACGGCTATTGGTGGCGAAAGCAACGGCATTTGGCGGCAACACCAGCGATCGGAGGCAACACCGATAGCAATTGGGAGGTAAAAACGATAGTATTTTTGCGTCAATTGGAGGCAAATCCAAGGTCTTTTGCGGCAATTAATGTCATCTTCGATGACAATTCGAGGCAAACCCAATGGCATTTTGGCGGTAATTTTCGCAAACCAACACTGAAGGCAAATGGAAACGGATTGACTGACGGGCAGCAAATTCAGCAGTAGGCCGTTGAGGTCTTAAACAGTTCTTATAAGAACTATAGTACAGCCCGGACTCGATTATCCGGGTGACAATTTTTATTTTCAGCCCGGATAATCGAATCATCATTTTTGGTACAAAAAATTTTTAGGCATGTCAAGTTTTTTGACTTTTAGGTATCAGAAATGTTTTATTTATTATTGATCTATCTTCCCAAAAGTCAGAAAATTCCTTTCTTATGATTTTTTCCACTGATAATTTTTTTTGGTACTACATTATTTTTTGTATGTTATGTTTTTCAATATTTAGGTATTATAAACGTTTTTTTTTTATTGATCAATCTCCCCTAAAGTCATAAAATTCCTTTTTTGCAATTTTTTTATATTGATGATTACGATGATGATGATGATGGTAATGGTGATGATGATGATGATTTTTAAGTAAAAAAATTGATTCCATAATCGCAGGATTTATTTTTGTTTTGTTCGCCTATAAAAGGAATATAAGAAAGGAATTTTGTAGCTTTAGGGAGGTATATCAATACTTGTCAAGTTGGAATCATCATGTAGCATGAAAACTATAACATTAAGGTTTAAAATAAATCATTGAAAAAAAATAATTTTTTTTTCACCCGGATAATAGAGTCTAAAAACCCGGATAATCGAATCCCCGGATAATCGAGTCCGGCCTGTAATTGAAGAATGGAAAGATTTTTCTACACTTTCTAAATGATTAACGTTCTATTCGGATAATTATTTGAGCAGTAGTAGCAGCCGATCTGGTTTCTCCCATACTTACACTAGCTTACAAGTAGCAACGGCAGTGCCAGTGACTATAAAATCGCACACTAGGTTCGCCGTCTGCTCATTTACCGCACGATCGCACTGACGGACGGTCAGTATTTTGATAAAACTAATCCATTTCTACTTTACAGTGATTTGGTATTTCCTATCACTCCTGTATTAGCAGGCAACCATCATCCTAGAGTCTAAAGGACCGAATAGCGACATCCATATATATTGGCAACAGTAATTATAGTACCGTGGACCCCCGTTCGTTTGACCATTTTTAATCTGAACACTTTTTAATCTGAACCCCGCTGGTTTGCACGACGTGCAAATTAAAAATGGTTCAAATGTCATTCTCAACATAACATCATTCGTTTATGCAGACAATGCACATAAACACCATTTGTTTGTACTGACCTAGCGTGTTTAATCGGTTTCACATTTCGTTTTCCTAACGATTAAGATAGAAATTCGATCGGAAAATGCGATATTCGCACTTGCAACTGCCGACTAAAACAAACCACCAAAACAATAACAAAGAGCAGGGCGGCCAGTTCACAGCGGTTTCAGCATATTGTAAGGTAAACAATTGACTAGTCATTGATTTTTAATCGTGCTAATTCTTCGTTTTTCAACGTTTTTTCGGATTTTCTTGGTGCTGTTCATATCGTATCCAACGTATTTTCTACCACTTCATCGGAATATTTTGGAGTATAACATTTTTCGTGAGGATTTCGTAGTGAAAATTGCCATCAAATTATTTTGGTTTCCTAATGAATAGCGAACAAGTAGAGCGAGCAATGGAGTCGGTTTGTTGTGCTTGTGCCGGTGATCTAGCCAAAGCAGATGAAATAGTTTGTAATGGCTTTTGCAAATCATCTTTCCACTTGCAATGCGCTCGTCTGACCACCGAAATTCGTGATACTGTCGCTGGTTGCTCGCAACTGTTCTGGATGTGCAACGCTTGTAAAAAAATGATGGATAATGCTCGTTTTCGCCAAGCCATAACATCCACAAATAACGCAATGCAAGCGATGGCTGACGATCAAAATAAGGTGCTTGACGAGTTGCGCAAAGAAATCGCACTTAACACTACCAAAATAAACACAATTCTTCAGCGAACGCCTTTGTCTACTACACCACGAATTCCATTATCACAACAAATAACAAACTCACGCAAACGGCCACGACTGATAATTCCGGACGAAACACCGCAACGTAATAATGCCACCGAAGGAACAAGAGATGTGCAGGTTGATGATTCTATCCCACTGGCTGCAGCTAAAAAGGAAAAATTGTTTTGGCTGTATCTATCCGGATTTGATCCTCAGGCTACGACCAGTCAGATCGAAAAGCTTGTAAAAAGCAATCTCAACACCGACAAGACTGTGGACGTTGTCAAACTTGTCCCAAAAGGGAAAACACTGGAAGAACTCACATTTGTCTCGTTCAAAGCTGGTATCAACATTGAGTTAAAAGACCTAGCTTTATCTAGTTCGACATGGCAGAAAGGAATTAAATTCCGGCCGTTTGATTTCCAACACAATTCAAACGCACGTACTTTCTTTCGATTCCAACCGACGCCGGGTGGAGTGCAATCACAATGAGCTAGTATTATCACCGCATCGCCGCACTGTAAATTCCTCGACCAATGAAGAACGATCACCCATGCTTCCCCGAAACAGCACTAGCCTTCTAGATCGCAGCATTCCGTTAACAGCCAGACATACAAGTGTTCCTGTCAGTAATGTGTACCGTACAATTGCGATCAGCTATCAAAACGTCCGCGGCCTTCGCACAAAAACGAATGATCTTTTGTTAGCACTTTCTCAATGTGATTATGACGTAATTGCATTTACAGAAACCTGGCTAAATGACGATATTAAAAATTCTGAGCTCTCTAATAATTACGTGATTTACCGCTGTGATAGAAATGCTCAAACAAGCCGATGCAAACGTGGTGGCGGTGTATTGATTGCCGTTAAGAATGGGCTTCATAGTGCTACTGTCTGTATTGAGGACTGTGATCGGTTGGAGCAGATTATTGTTCGGATTTCACTACCAGGTTTTGATATAACAGTCTGCTGCGTTTATCTTCCACCTAACAGCGAGCTTGCTTTATATGAGCTGCATGCGGCATGTGTGCAAAAGATTATAGATCGATCCGGTGATCGTAACGTGGTTTTGGTTGTTGGCGATTACAATATGCCACAATTGTGTTGGATGCCAGAGGAAAATTTAAATTGTTTGCTACCCATTAACGCTTCTTCCGAGCAAGAAACTACTTTGACTGAGTCTGTTATGACTAGCGGTCTGCTCCAGATCAACCATTTGACAAATGTAAACGGCAGGCTTCTTGATTTGGCATTTATCAATGACAACAGTTGCGTACAATTATTGGAACCACCGTTACCATTGCTACGAGTTGACCAACACCACCGGCCTTTTGTGTTGCTATTTGAATTGCCCGACGAAAAAACAAATGTTTCTAGTGTTATGGATCCGTATGCTTTCGATTTTAGCAGGTGCGATTTTGTGTCACTCAATAGATTATTTGCCGAGGTTCGCTGGGAGGAATTTCTGTTTGGATGCAGTGTCGATGAAGCTGCGTCTCGCTTATATGAGCAAATGTTTGCTGTGATTCGTGAAGTTGTACCTCTGAAAAAAACACGTCGGTCTCTTGGTAGAAGGCAACCCTGGTGGAATGATGAGTTGCATCGTCTACGGAATCGTCTTCGTAAAGCTAGAAAGCAATATTTTCGCTCCCGAGATGAACGGCGTAAAGTTGCATTGCATGACATTGAGAGCGAATACAACTCTTTGCATGCTCGTTGCTTTCGTTGTTATATTCATCGCATGGAAGGAAACATCAAGCGTGATCCTAAGTCGTTCTGGTCTTATGTTAAAAATCGGAAACAACAGACTGGTGTCCCACATCGTGTTCGTTACAACGATATTGTAGCCGAGTCGCAGTTAGAGTCAGCAAACTTATTCTCATCCTTTTTTCGAAGCGTGCAAAGTAATAACCGCCCACCTTCGTCTGAAGCGTATCTGAATAGTTTGCCGTTTTTCGATTTGAATGTGCCACTTTTCAACTTTACGCTAAGCGAAGTGATGTTAAAGCTGCAATCAATCAATGGATCCAAGGGCGCCGGACCTGACTACTTACCACCGCTACTGTTTAAAAACTGTGCTGAAACGCTAGCAATACCTGCAAGAATTATTTTTAACCGTTCGATGGCTGAAGGAACTTTCCCCGATGTATGGAAGACTGCTGCAATAACGCCTATTCATAAGACCGGCAGTTTGCAAGAAGTTACTAACTACCGTGCGATCTCAATTCTGAGCTGCTTGCCAAAGATATTCGAGAGCCTCATCCACGACTCGCTGTACCTGAAGATTCACCGTGTTATTTCTGAATGGCAGCATGGATTTGTTAAAAAACGATCGACAACTACGAACCTGATGGCTTATGTTTCATCGCTGATAACTGCTCTTGATAAACGACAGCAAGTCGATGCCGTTTATATCGATTTTGCGAAAGCTTTCGACACAGTGCCGCACGTTTTATTGGTAGCTAAATTGAAAAAAATGGGGTTCCCTGTGTGGCTAACACGATGGCTATTTTCATACCTCACTCAACGTACTGCGTATGTACGCATAAATGGAACAAATTCGACACCCTTCAAGATAGAATCAGGTGTGCCTCAAGGTAGCCACCTTGGCCCACTACTGTTTATACTGTTTGTGAACGATTTGTGCTCTACCATACAATCTCCTAGATACATGTTTGCAGATGATCTTAAATTCTTCCGGGTAGTAGAGTCGGCAGGTGACTGCAGTGCAATCCAGGCAGACATTAATTCATTAATGGATTGGTGCTTGTTGAACGGGATGAAGGTGAACGTTCAGAAATGCAATACCATCTCTTTCTGTAGAAAAAGACACGTTACTTTGTTCGAATATAAAATGTCAACAGCAAACATCAGTCGGGTGAATACGGTTAAAGATTTAGGCATTCTATTGGACACTAAATTGACCTTCACCCAACACATTGCAGCTTGTACCGCAAAAGCTTTTACTGTTTTAGGATTCATCAAAAGAAACACAAAGCAATTCGAAGATGCTTACTGCTTAAAGTCATTGTATTGTGCACTTGTTCGTAGCGTACTCGAATATGGTGTATTAGTGTGGGCTCCCTACCAGGCTCTGCAAATCAATCGCATCGAACGAATCCAACGCCACTTTATTCGATACGCCCTACGATTGCGTGATCCAATCCGTCTACCTCCTTACGAAAACAGATGCGCGCTTCTTCGCTTGCCCACGCTTACAAGTAGGAGGATACTGCTACAACGGCTTTTCGTATTTGATCTTCTGGATAACAATATTGATTGCCCCGAGTTGCTCAGCCCAGTTCGTTTCAACGTACCCTCAAGGTTTACACGGCGGACTAACTTCCTGAGGCTTCCAGTGTACCGTACTACATATGGCCGAAATAATCCATTTGATATGTGTTGCCGAAATTTCGAAAATGTATCTGAGTGCTATGACTTTAACATTAGTAAAACAATTTTTAAGCGTAGATTAAGTAGTAGGACCAGTCTGTACGATTAATTCGAAGACTTGTAAAATAAAATAAAATAAAAATAAAAAAATAAAATATTTCGGGTTACCAGTTGTTCAAATTAAAAAGTAACCCCGTTAGTTTGCATGAGGAATCGTTCAAACGAACGGGGGTCCACTGTACTGAATTTTAACCGTTATGTGTACGGGAAATTTAACACCCATAAGTGTTCGGATGGGTACCCGGGTACCCACCGAAATGAAATGCTTCTAACTTTATCAATTCTTGACCGATTTTGGATCTTGAACCGTCAAAAGATTGGAAAATTTGTCTATTTTTAGAGCATGAGACATACCAAGCCTGGGACCACGTCTGGTTTCCGTAAATCCGGATCTCCAGGACCATGTTCCGGATCCAAAACAAATGTGTACAATTGTCAATAAAACCACACAATATTGGTATCAAAATTCATGAACTCACTCCAGGAGTTTATGTTTATCCATTTTGAGTCCATTTAACGAGTTGTCTTCGGAATGGCCATTCCGGAGCAGGTTCCTGTGGGGCTCTATGAGACCAGTAACATGTTTGGATAGAAACCCTAGCAATATGTATATCAAAATTCGTGAAATCACTCCAGGAATTGAAATTTATCCTTTTTGAGTTCAGTTGATGACATGTCCTCGGAATGGCCATTCCGCAACAGGTTCCTGTGGAGCCTTATGAGACCAGTAACATGTATGATTTGATTGTATGATTGTATGATTGATTTTTATCCACTTTGAGTCCATTTGATGAGTTGTCTCCAGAATGGCCATTTCGGAGCTCAAACATAGTTCTTTTGAGGGCCACCAAACAATTTCAAACGGTTTTTTTCAAAACCACCATTGATTCAATGAAGAATTAAATCAAAATATTTCGCTCTTCTTTTACAAATAAACACTCAAACAATGATACTCACAAGTATGCATATGCCAGAAATGCAGTTTACATTAGTCTTTGATTAAATGATCAGACATAAAGTTATACTTCATCGATTAAAACATGTTATCAATATAATGAGTATTATATGACACAGTCCTACGTCACCCTTTCGTACAACCCTTAGGGCTGTATACCTTGTAGTTTTTTGAGTGTTAGACCGCACGCAAATACTGTACTGCTATACGAATCGACTCATTGATAGATTTTATTTTATTTAATAGCTACTGGCTGGTGTTTGCTTTTATTTTGTTTCTCTTTTTCGTTACGATAATGTTGACTGAAGACGAAATTTTTTGCGTAGAGTGTAAAAAGAGGTTCACGTCAATAAAGTTATTACATGCTTATATTGCTTTTCTAATGCGCATTTCAAATGCCGGAATATAATCGGCAATGCAGTTTGGCGTTTGAAAGAATCTGCCTATTTCTGCACATCGGATTGTTCAGCCACGTACCAACGAATTATTGAGATGAAACATAACAGTAAATCGATGGTTTCGGCACTTGCTGCTGTACTGAAAAACGTTGTAGCTTGTGAAATGGAAGGTATCAGAAGAGAAGTAAAGCTCATCACATCCGCAATTGAAACATCTCAAGAATTTTTATCCTAGAAGTTCGATGAAATCGTTTCAGATTTCACAGAACTTCGAGCCGAAAACCAGTTGCTAAAATACGAGGTAGATGCGTTGAAAAAATACAATGTCGCTCTCACTGAAATTGTCCACAAACTCGAATCTAACGTTGATAGATCGAATCAATCGGCTACTTCCAACAACATAATGTTATTTGGTGTCCCAGCTAGGCCCAATGAAAATATATCTGATCTTGTACAGAAAACTTTTGCTTCTCTTGGAGTGTCGGTAGGTGCTGACTCAGTGTTATCATCTAACAGAATTTATACCATCAACAAATCTAGCAGTCTAGTTCCGATTAGAGTAATTTTAAAAAACCCGAATTAATCCACCTAGCGGCGTGACCTAGCCTTTCTACTGCCATAATAATCATTATTTAATTTCTCAGGAACATCTATAATTAACTTGACTATATTTTTAAATATCCGTTCCGTATTCCTCAAAATCCTTATTTGCCAGTAAAATTCACAACGTATTGCGTAGAATAATTATATTTTCTTTCCTTGGTTGCTTAAATACTTGTAAGCGTCATTTATATTACTTGATGAACATCTTATTTAGTTTTATAATCGGTCGGCCTTAACTTTCGGGTTTCAGAGCCACATACGAAACTTGTTTTGAATTGACAATATGAAATATGTGTTCATAGCAGATTTTATGATATTTTGATATTAATGCCATGAACGCATGGCAAAGTTAGCATCTTTGAAAAACAAGAGTTCAGAAAAATTATTATTATACTTCGCTTTTGAAGAAAAAGGATATCGACAACAAAATGATTAATCTCAAAATTTTACTATTAGTTTGCTTGGCTTCAATTTTGCAATATATCTGAATTAGAAAAAATAACTGAATAGAGCATTAGATATGAAAAAGAGAAATTGAACTTTTTCTTAGCTGGCGCTTCTTCAGATAATTATTTTTGCATGAAAATCAAAACTTAAGCTTCTTTTGAATGTACTTTCATGAAAAGATAGTCTTGATTAGCTTGATCGCATCGTTTTTACAATGTTAGAGGGTTAGGAAAACAAGATGAAGTCGAAAAATAGTGCAAAAGCTGCGCCATAAACATGCTTGAGAATGGGAAATATGATCGATATGATGTCCAGTGCTTGTCATTTTTGATTTATTTATTAAAACATGATACATGACATAAGACATCTGTCCTTTAAAATGTCACTAACGAAAACAAATCGTACAAAATTACTACCGTGCAACGTTTACTTCCTATTTTTCATACAACATTTCCAAGCTCTAGTATCTATTGATTGAAAAGAGCATCCATTAATGCGCAAAATTTGTTTGAAATTTGTATAAAAATAAACTCACTAGTATTTTGATCCTATACACCACTATACCTACATGCTTAAATTAACTGCTTTTCTTCGCTATTTGCTTTTCCTGTACAATTGTGAATAACAGCAAGTGAAGAAAATGACAATTGAAATCTGAAATCAAAGAAAAGAAAACACTTTTCGATTGAATCGCACTATTTATTTATTTGCAACAGATATGTAGTTCGCCTACGACGTGCAGGCTTCATCAGTGACTTATTTCAAAGCGTATACGTATCTGTCGCGAATAAATATCAAATAGTGGAATTTAGTCGGAAAAAGTTTTTTCTTTTCTTTGATTTCAGAGTTAGTATTCCACGAAGAGGCTTCAAAAACTTCAGACAATTGACATGTTTCTCACTTTTCTTGAATTTCAATGCAAATTTAAAAAATGCAAATTGTCATCACATACACACACAAATACATGCATACATACATACATACATACATACCTACATACATACATACAGGATGGTAAATGGTTGAATAATGCGCTCCAGAACTACCACGAAGTTCCACAGCCTCTTATTTAGCAACTCGTCTCTCTACCTCCCCGTGGTACCATCCGGGATACGTTCCTTAGTGGAAATCGGACAACCGGTGGAAACTAGGGTCGTATGCGGACAGAGAAGGGGGCACTCACGCGAAGGCTGAGTGTAAACTCTCCGCCTGCAAATGACGGATCTCGGTAGAAGTATGTTCGATGAACCTGAAAATACTGAGAACCTGAGCAGAGGGTCCAAAGCCCCCAAAGGAGGATGGTTTTAATAGCTGTTATCCATGGCTAAAAGTAAAAACAAGAATGGATAAACCCCTAATCCAAGGTGTCATGCGACCCGTGCCGAGGGATGAATGGGTTTCATAAATACTCAGCCTCAAACGGAGCCTGTGGAGTACCAGAGCGCCCTCCACAGTAAACAGCCCTTACCGCATCATGAGGGGCCCTGATGCGGCGGACTCTTCTTTCCCCTCAACTCGTGGGATTCTATATGAGCAATCAAAATAAAATAATAACTTCAGTGAGCGCGGACGGATTAGACAATCCGTTCGCAAGAAGTGGTATCCAGAGGTCTCCGCCGATGGATACCAGTAGAAGCGCCAGCGTAAGCGGAAAAGGAAACGGCACACCTGTCGCTCCAACTGCATCTACGCCGGACGCAGCAATGAACGGCCCGTCGCTAATAAAAGCAGTGGCAGGCAAGAGAGACATGCTACCAAGAGTGGTAGCGGCGTCTCATCAACTCGATGCCATTATCGAGTTCGTGGCAGGTCGCAGCACCTTAGCGAAGGACCTGAAACAAAGTCTGCTCATGCTTCGGAGCACCATGCGTGCTGCGACGAAGGAGCACAGCGAACTCGAAGCGCGAGTAAAAGTTGCAGAGAAAGAGAAGACGCTTGTATCATGGTCTGCACAAACAGATGCCTGCCCGTCAATGACTGACCATTCCGTGGCACTCGCGACTACGGAGCAGTCTAACGACAAGGCATCCGCCAAACGCGCAAGGCAGTCCCCAGGGGAAGAAACCCCCACGGGTCCAAAGAAGCGCATGATAGCAGAGGGTCGTAAGCCAACTGAAGAACCTACTGAGGGTAACAAGACGCTGTTAGCGTCCGACAACCAGTGGGAGTTGGTCAAAAAGAAGAAGGCCAGGAAGAAAGAGGAGGATCGAGCTCCACCGAAAGTGGCTAGGAAAAAAAGGAGCAAAGGCGATGCCCTTATCCTCAAAACTGAGGGGCCGAAATATGCGGAAGTTTTAAAGGCCATGAGAGGGCATGATCAGTTGAAGGGTCTTGGCGCGGATGTGCGGAGTATCCGCCGCTCTCGCACAGGCGACATGATTCTTGAACCCAAAAAGAACGCCACTGAAAAAGGTTCCGCTTACAAAGTGCTGGCAGAAAAGGTCCTTGGCGATAGCGTGCAGATCCGCGCACTAACACCCGAGATGACTCTCCAGCTTAAAAACCTGGACGAGATCACCCAAGCGGGCGAACTAGCACGAGCTCTCAACGAGCAATGCAAAGTGGTGGTGACTACCGAGGCAGTTCGTCTGCGTAAGGGACCGGCGAGAACCCAGGTAGCAACTATAAGACTTCCACTGGAAGACGGAAATGCAGCCCTGAAAGTGGCTAAGCTGAAGGTGGGATGGTCCGTGTGGCCTCTGAGCGTGTTCCAGCAGCCGGAGGCCTGCTTCCGGTGCTTTGAGAGAGGGCACAGGTCCTGGAGCTGTAAGGGGCCAGACCGAAGCCACTTGTGTAGGAGATGTGGCGGTACGGGTCATATAGCGAGGGACTGTACTGCGCCACCCAAGTGCCTGATATGTACCGGCCAACGGGACGCTAAGCACACAACAGGAGGCCCGAAGTGCCCGGCAGGCGCGCTGGCGACTAAAACCCGGGCGTAGTGCAGGTAACGCAACTGAACTTGAACCACTGCCACGCGGCTCAGCAGCTGTTGTACCAAGCAGTTACTGAGTCGTTGACGGACATTGCAATCATCTCGGACCCATACCGCATCCCTGCCGGAAACGGTAACTGGGTGTCGGATAGGTCCGGGACGGCGGCTATATGGACGACAAGCAGATTCCCGGTTCAAGATGTTGTGTCAACTGCAGACGAGGGATTCGTGGTTGCCAAAGTGGGTGGAGTGTTCTACTGCAGCTGCTATGCTCCTCCGAGTTGGTCTATCGAGCAGTTCACGCGGATGGTAGACCGAGTATCAGTTGTGCTGACTGGTCTAAGGCCGTTGGTTGTGGCGGGCGACTTTAACGCTTGGGCGGTAGAGTGGGGAAGTCGTCGCACGAACCACAGGGGCCGGATTCTGCTTGAAGCTCTGGCAAAGCTCAACGTAGATCTGGTCAACGTCGGCACCACAAGTACCTTTAGTAGGAGCGGTGCGGAGTCTATCATCGACGTGACATTCGGCAGTCCTGGTCTGATAGGAGACTGGAGGGTAGACAATGGCTACACTCACAGCGACCATCAGGCGGTCCGCTATGGTGTCGGTCAGATAACGAGACGGCAGGCGGCGAGTAGAGCCGACACTCCAACCACCCGTGGATGGAAGACTTCATACTTCGATCCCGAAGTATTTGTGGAAGCAATCCGAAGAGAGTGCGGTGATCGCGATATGCCCGATCCGAACGCTGATCATTTGGTTGAGGTACTGTCGCGAGCATGTGACGCTACCATGCCTAGGAAAGGTCGACATAGGTATGGCAGGTCACCGGCTTACTGGTGGACAGATGAAATTGCGGAACTCCGCGGAGCGTGCTTTCGTGCGAGGAGAATTATGCAAAGAGCTCGTTCGGACGAAGGCAGGGCTGAATGTCGAGTAGCACTTGCTGCTGCACGCGCAGCGCTTAAGAGTGGGATAAAAGCTAGTAAACGAGCCTGCTTTGAAAGGTTATGTGCTAGTGCCAATGCGAACCCGTGGGGTGATGCCTACAGGGTTGTAATGGCAAAGACCAAGGGAGTGATGGCGCCCTCAGAGCAATCGCCAGAGATGCTGGAGCGGATCATCGAGGGCCTCTTTCCGCGCCACGAGCCAAGGCCCTGGCCCCAGGCCGCTGAGTCGTCCCACGGCCGACGTTCCAGTATCTCAGACCATAGCGTAAGATGGTCGGCCTCCCAGCCGAACATCCAAAGTAACGTGGGCGACGGCGGTTTGGCGGTCGGGGACGAAGTGACGGTTACGAATGAGGAGCTCATTGAGATCGCTAAATCCCTAAAGGTGAGCAAGGCACCGGGGCCAGACGGAATCCCGAATATGGCCATTAAAGCGGCTATGTTAGAGGCTCCCGAGTTATTCGGAGCAGTAATGAGTAGATGCCTGGAAGCTGGCCACTTCCCGGACAGATGGAAGCGACAGAACCTCGTGCTGTTGCCGAAGCCGGGAAAACCTCCGGGGGTTCCCTCGTCATATAGGCCGATCTGTCTGCTCGATACTGCCGGTAAGGTGCTGGAGAAGGTTATCCTTAACAGACTCGTACAGTACACGGAGGGTATAAACGGTCTGTCAAGGAATCAATTCGGCTTCCGAAAAGGCAAATCTACGGTGGATGCAATCTTGTCTGTCACTAAAACAGCCGAGGTGGCAATCCAGCGCAAGAGGACAGGTATCCGCTATTGCGCAGTTGTCACGCTTGACGTGAGAAATGCGTTTAATAGCGCTAGCTGGGACTCCATAGCCAACTCGCTTCGGAACGTCCAAGTGCCGGTGTCGCTGTACAGGATCCTGGAAAATTATTTCCAGAATCGTGTGCTATGCTACAACACGGAGGAGGGTCAGAAGTGCGTTCCAATCACCGCAGGGGTTCCGCAAGGTTCCATACTGGGCCCGGTGTTGTGGAACGTCATGTATGACGAGGTGTTGAAGCTAAAGTTCCCGGTAGGGGTGGTGATTGTCGGCTTTGCGGATGATATCACCCTGGAAGTCTATGGTGAATCTATCAGAGAGGTTGAGTTGACGGCTGCCCACTCTATAAGCATTGTTGAAGATTGGATGCGATCCAGGAAACTGGAGCTAGCGCATCATAAAACGGAGGTTATCGTGGTGAACAACCGCAAGTCGGTACAGCAAGCAAAGATCAGCGTCGGGGACAGCACTATTTCGTCAACGCGGTCCTTAAAACTTCTGGGAGTCATGGTCGACGACAAGCTCAAGTTCGGGAGCCACGTCGACTATGCCTGCAAGAAGGCTTCCACAGCTATCTCGGCATTGTCTCGTATGATGTCTAATAGCTCTGCGGTATATGGCAGCAAGCGAAGGCTATTAGCCAACGTGGTCCAGTCTATACTTAGGTATGGCGGACCGGTGTGGTCATCGGCGTTAGGTACCAAAAGCTATCTAGCCAAGCTGGAAAGCACCTATCGTCTCATGTGCTTGAGAGTGGCGAGTGCGTATCGCACAGTTTCACATGACGCAATCTGCGTCTTAGCAGGTATGATGCCTATTGGCATTATCATCAGCGAAGACGTAGAGTGCTTCAACCAACGTGGAACTAGAGGCATACGGAGTACCACAAGATCGGCCTCGATGACCACATGGCAGCGGGCATGGTCTAATTCCACAAAAGGTCGGTGGACACATCGACTTATCCCTGAACTATCTGGGTGGGTCAACAGGCGCCACGGCGAAGTCAACTTCCACCTGACACAGATTCTGTCAGGGCATGGTTGCTTCAGACAGTATCTGCATAAGTTTGGGCATGCGGAGTCCCCCGCGTGTCCCGAATGCGTGGATGTTGAGGAAACGGCAGAACATGCTTTCTTCATATGCCCTCGTTTCGCGGGCGCGAGAAGCAGCATGATGGCAGTGAGCGGACAGGACACTACCCCGGATAACTTAGTCCAAAAGATGTGTTCCAGCTCGGACATCTGGGGAGCGGTCAATGCGGCTGCTACCCAGATTGTACTCGAGCTACAAAACCACTGGAGAGCCGATCAACGGCGAATAAACACCTTAACTACCATAGTCCAGTAGTTATCTAAGCGAGTGCATTAAGCACAATAGCCCCTCCCTGAAGTAATACCGATAAGGTGGTTCCAGGGGGGATTGAGGCTGGAGACTCGAGTAGGGTTTTAGTGGGTCGGGATCCTCACGCCCCATTAGGGGGGTCGGGATACCTAAACCCAACTCCCTGAGTTATCTTCTCAGGTGTCTGATAGTACCGTATCTTCTAAGGTGTTCAGCAGATTTCCCAACTCGCAAAAAAAAAAAAAAAAAAAAAACATACATACATACATACATACATACATACATACATACATACATACATACATATATACATATATACACACATACATCATACACATTGAATACAATCAACATTTGATTGATATGCTTTGATTTCACACGTTTGAACGGTTTAATATACGGTGCTTAAGTGTTAAAGTTTGAATAGCTTTTGAAAGCACCGTCCGATTTTAAATAACTCGGTTTCGTTTGATAGACCTCAGCAGCAATTTTCAAATAATAATAAAATGTGAGAGGTTTTTCATTGAATCAATGCTTATATTTTACAAAAATATGTTTTAAATACTATTTTTTTACATTTCTTTATATAACTTTCAAACTACAAGTCCAATCGTCATGAAATTTGGAAGTTAAGGGTTTGCAAGGCTCCTCTTTCATATGCGATCAACTTTGTTCAAACCGGTTAAGGGACCTATGAGATAATTAAGTCCCATATTTTTCGTATTTTTATACATAACTTTTGAACTAAAAGTCCGATCAGTATGAAATTCAATAGCGACCTATGCGACACCTAGACCTTTCATTTGACACTAAGAACATTAAAATAGGTCCAGCCATCTCCGAGAAAAGTGAGTGAGATTGAAAGCGTTACATACACACACATACACACACACACACACATACGCACACACAGAAAATGCTCAGTTTTCGAAACTGAGTCGAATATTATATGACATTCGGCCCGCAGGACCTTCTTTCCATTTCCGGTTTCCCAAGTGATTTCTATACCTTTTTACTATATATTTATATAGGGTAATTGATCTTGAATGGACCTATTTAGCGCTTATTAACACCACCACTCGCACTCCTGCTCAGTTTACTCGTCATTTATAAATAATATGTGGTGATATTACTATTTGTTGGAAAGTACCACCTTTTTTCTACATTATCAGTACTTTAAAAATGTATAATTGATGAAACTTTTATTAAATATATCGTTTTTAGCCAAAGCCTATTTTTTATCTTGAATGGACCCAACATGATCTTGAATTGGACCTATTTTTGATTTTGAAATGGACCTAAATTTGGATTGTCAGAGTTTCTTCCATGTAAATGAACAAAATAATAACAAAGAACTTTTTTTTTAATAGTACAACTATACTACTGTTATTTATTAATAGGACACAAGGTTGAACCGCTTTTACCTTTCTTATACTCTGTTAGAAAGGTATGAAAGTCGGTTGAAAAAATTGAAATCAGTCACAGTCGCCGAGGGTCTTGTTTTTATGTCAGCCCAACAATTGAACAATGTTTCAGTGACTTGATATGCGTTATGTATGTATCTGTGTGTGACATTTGTATATTGGAAATTTATTATTACCTGTTGTTCAGATATGGTTGAAACGATTTCTACGTCATAAAAAAATTATGTCGCCTATTAGTTTCAAAAATTTAAACCATTCATTAAAAATATGTAATATAACTTGTATTAAACGTAGTTTATTAAGTACAGTGGGGTTCGAGTTTTTATTTAGTGACTACATATTTCGAAAGGTCAGACTTTTACTGACGTAGGACTACGTCTTACTGCAAAGTATCTAAAGGTTTGCGACAGCCCCTGTCGAACATTTTGAATATAAAACCGTTGCAATCGTGAAAAATTCGTTAATTAGTGGTAATTATTCAATTTTTGACACATTTATATGCAATTTTTTCAGTTAAAAAATGGTCTAGATTTTGCCACGGTTTCGATTTTGGCAACATAGGCGACACGCATTTGTTGTCAAATTCGAAATCATACTGTAAATGGTGCTTGAAAAAATTAGACTTGGTAATTCTACTAGGTTTAAACGTAAGGTTAGATACAAGGTTTTAATTTTAAATGATAGTCGATGAAGAACTGTACCAGATAGAAAATAGGTGAACCTTCCTATTTTCTATCTGGTACAGTTGAATATTTTAGATCTCAGGGTCACTCAATTTCGGTGGACAAGGAGGTATTAATTTTGTCACAAGTCAGAGGGGAGAGGTGCTTAAAGAAAACTTTACATCCCCCAAGAAAAAAATCAGAGGGGTTGTGTATAAGATGCGACCGCGGATGACGTAGTACAACGTTAGTCGAGTTGCATGATTTTGAATATTTTACTAAACTGATTTTTAATCGATCTGTCAATCGATCAAAAGGTGATGTGAAGTCAACCTGCTTACTTATCGGCGGAATATAAGGTCTTTGCCAAATATTTTTTAAGTTTTTGTCACCCCCCCTTTGGAAATTGGCTTGAAAAATCGGGGGGCTAAAAAAAATTTGTAGGCTATGAGTATAAAATCAATTGTCAGTATGCTCTACAGCCTGAAAAACTCGAAAAATGAGTGTACTTAACACTTCTAGCACGAAACAGAAATGGAAATTCGAATTCGTAGTTTCCGAAAATCGTCCAAAAAAATTCTCTCGTTTTTGTCTTCTTTTCGTACCTTTTTGCATGGAAAATAATAACGTATATATTAAAAGCAAGAACAGATTTGGCCCTTGCCCCTACGGCTCCTTGAAGATAGTCGTTCAAAAAAACCATGAATTGCGGTACCATGGATTGGCGCTGGGGGCTTATCCGAATTGAAAAATTCCAAAACGACATGAAAGAACATTTAATTATCTCGTGTTTGATCCATCCTTTTTTAGAATCCGAACAAATAACAAAATGGCGACAATTAATACATAAAAGTATGGTTTTTAAGCGAAAAAATTGACTTTAAGCATTTCTAAAAAATACAAAAATTACAATATCAAGAAAAGGATGGGTCAAACACTAGATAATTTTGTTGGCTTTCAAACAAAAAAAGAATCATAAGAATTGCTTGAGCCGTTCTTGAGATATTTATGGTACCGACTTTCAAAATCTGGTTTCGAGAAAAACGACGTTGAAGTTTTTACTCGTTGTTTAATCGCTCCAGACATGCGTGGTACAAATAGCTGTAACTTTGTCAATATTTGGAATTCATGCAAACGACTTCAAACACATATGGTCAAAATGTTAATCTTTCGAAATAATCAATCAAAAAATATAGGTTTTAAAAAATTGAAAAGGTACTATGCCCCCTTAACAGAAGGCAATTAGTATCCCTCTTATCTTTTGATCCATATTATCTTTTAATCAATGATGGTTAAAATTTTTGTACAATACCGATTTTGTACAAATTAAGTTTATATTATTTTAGGCATAACATGACATATGTTAGCTAACTAATTAGGAAGACTTTTTAGTTTCAAAACTAGAGACTACAATATACAAACACTATGAAGCAACTACGAAAAAGGATGAGTGACAGTTAGTTTTAAGTTTTTATTTAGGCTATAAATCAAGCCTACTTTCAATATCCCGTGCTTATAGATTAATTATAAACGGAGATACTAAGTGACAACAAGCAGTTTTATGGAATATACAACGGCGTGTTCGTTGGTGGTAGGCAATGATAGCTACCGGCAGTGATGTCTCGGAGCGCAAAACTAGGTCCATTCTAAAATCAATACTAGGTCCATTCAAGATCAAAAAAGAGGGTTAACATTTTTAAGGAATTTGAAGATTTTACTGGTTTTACTGAACTTTTAAATACCTAAATTGAAATTACAAATATTTTAGCATCATTTTAAGAGCATTGTTTTATTTCAAACCAGAAGGGTTCCGGGTAGTAACAGTTTGAAAATACTCTATGGTGACTGCCAAAACGCTGAAAAACAGCTACTTTTAAATACGCGGCAATAAAGTAGTTTTGGCTATAATTTTAATTTAATTTTAGTATATTTACGTTCAGAAATGATTAAAGATAAACATAAAAGCTAAATACAGTACAAAGACTTGATAATTATATCCTAAAATTCTTATTTAAAAATAGGTCCATTCAAGATCAGAATTCGACTAGGTCCATTTCAAAATCATTTACCCTAGTAGAAAGGCAAAACGTGGAGGCTAAAGAAGAGATATTCAGTAAAAAAAGTTATTGGGACAGTTGCTTTCAACATCGATTGACCCTTCACTTTTATCCAATGGGAATGCTACTATTGTCTCGTTTCGCGACGAGTTAACACCGCTTTCGTTGGAGATTATAAAAGAACTGCGACAATCTCAAGAAAAACTCAAAATAAAATATATTTGGTCTGGTAGAGGTGGGGTTGTTTTTGCGAAAAAGGATGATAGCGCCAAACCCGAGATCATAAGAAATAGAATGGACTTGGGAAATTATATGGCACGATTAATGAATTTCTCGGTTTCGTCTCCCTCTCCTAAAAGCAAAAGTAATGCCATAAACAAAAACAATAAAAAATAGAATGATTTTAAAGCTATGAATTTTGTTTAATATATATTAAAAAATGACTAATCCACTACAAATACAAAACTACACTCATGAATGCATCGACGATTTGAAAATTCAATATCGAGATGTTAATGGTAGAAGCTTACGGATCCTTCAATGGAACATTCGTGGTATGAATGTCCTAGAAAAAATCCATAGTATTCTATATTTCCTGAATGATTGTAAGACAACAATTGATGTCATTGTAATCGGTGAAACATGGATAAAGGCAGATAGTACCTCAATTTTCCAAATTCCCGGTTACTATTCTGTATTCTCGTGCAGGCAAACATCCCACGGAGGGTTGGCGTTATACGTTAACAACAAATTAGATTATAACATCAAAAGCAGTCAAAGTTCTGCCGGAATACACTCCATCCACGCTGAACAAACTGTCGATGGGACTAGTTTTGACGTTATTGGTGTTTATCGGGCCCCTTGACATTTTGGAGGAATGGTTGTATAACTCTAATAAAAATACACCTTGCTACATTGTTGGGGACGTGAACGTTCCGGTAAATCTTTCCAACAATAACATCGTGGTTAAATATAAGAATTTACTTGAATCATATGGCTTTATATGTTCCAACTCAAACCCAACTCGGCCAGCGAAAAACAATATCCTGTATCATGTTATGTGTAAAATAAGTGACGCCTACGTAACGATACAATTGCTACAAATTTAAGTGACCATTCGCAAATTTTGACCACAATATGTCGGCAAAAACAAAAGCAAGTTCTTTCTAAAAAAGTTGTGGACAATTTGAGACTTTCTACAATGTTCAACGAATATATAAACAATATTGCGTCTGTGGATGATGTTGAAACTTGTTTTTCTGAAATCATCGGGAAATACAACCAGCTGCTTACCTCATGCACAAAAATATTTAACATAGAGATTCGTGCTAAAAATGAGTTTTGTCCGTGGATGACTTTTGATCTGTGCAGATTAATGAAAATGAAAACTAAATACCTGACAAAGGTTAAAAGGAATCATCATGATGCAAACCTTCAAATGATGCTTAATCACGTGACTAGGAAAGTAGAAATAACGAAAAAACAGAATAAGAAATCATATTATGAAACACTTCTGAGTACTACTTGTCACTCGAAAGTGTGGAAAAACATCAACATAATTTTTGGGCGGTCAAAAGGGAAGCAAGAAATAAACCTAACTGAAAATGGAAATAAAGTTTCCGATAGGTAACAAGTTTGCGATATTTTCAACAAATATTTTTGGAGTATTGGTGCACGCAACATAGTAAATCCAACGAATGCTAGCCCTGTTAGTAATGTCAGATGTGTAGCCTATACAATTTTTGTTCGTCCGTCTAGCTTAAACGAAGTTGTTTCTCTAATCAAAGATTTAGATACAAATAAGAGCTGTGGACCGGATAACGTAACCGCAAGTACTGCCTAAAAACAGCTAGAGTAGTGCCAATCTTCAAAACTGGGAACCCCTTCGACGCCTGTAACTATCGTCTAATATCTACACTGTCGGTTTTGACGTAGGACTACGTCTTACGGCAAGTTTTGAGATAGGGTGTCATTCCAAAAAATCGAAAAATGCGACCGTCACGAAAAATGAAAGGTTTTGAGCGCTAATAGCTCAGCGGTTTTCCGATCGATTTTCAATATTCTTACACCAATCGATCGGAAAATCTTCTAAGAATTGACCCAAATGAAGAAAAGTATGGATTCTTGATGGCTCTGAACTATTGAAAAATTGAAAATAATGAACCTATGTTTTACCAGAATTCTGAACCTTCTGAACCTTGATACCTTCTGAAACCCTCACATGTCCAATTTGGTTTCATTTGCTTGATTAGTTCTCGAGTTTTGAGGAAATTTGTGTTTCATTTGTGTAGGAGCCCCCCTCTTACGCTCTCCTTAAAATTGCTTTCTTACCCCCCTATAAAATTGCTGGTCATTTTATCTATCCAACGACATATAAATTGTTCAGTTTCGTTCAGTATTTTAGTAGTTATTAGCATGTGAAATCTTTCATTCAAACGTTACACTTCTATTTTCGTTTTCCCAAAGTGCTACCCAGTCCCAGTATAGTAAACAAAGACGTAGTCCTACGTCAAAAAAGACCCGTTTTGTCAAACCTTTTTATTTTTTACTTACAGATAAACATGAAAATCTCGACCAACATGTCAAAAGGTCCAATGTGCAAATGAGAGATTCTCTTTGCGTTTCCTCTCTTATGCTTATTACGGCGGCATAAATACATTTCAACCCAATTATTCTAAATGATAAGCTTTCCAATAACACCAGTAACCGTTTCATGCAAAATCGATGCATTCAAGTGCATTTATGCCACCATAATAAACGTAAGAGACGAGACGTAAAGAGAATCTCTCATTTGCACATTGGACCTATTAAAATGTTGTTCGTCAAATATTAGATTTAGAAAGAAACTATTTTCAAATTCAAATTCCAATTCCAATCGAAAATAGTCGAGTAAAAAATTGCTTTTTTTAGCGTTTTGAGCTAGAAATGATCATACAGAAATCGACACGTCTTGGGAACTTAATTCAACTGTTTGTTAACGCTGTGCTAGTTATCATCCACATGCATCCTAGTGATAAACAATCTTTAGAGTGTATTTTAACCTACTAAGGAACGTTACAGAACATAGCAAAGCAATGAAAACATCGTGTACAGAATTTTTGAGCAGAACTGATTTTAATGTGGCTGTTAGCTTCGTGGTACAATGCTAGCCTAACGAGCCAGTCGTCGTATGTTCGAATCTCGACTGATCGGTGCCGCTACAGAGTTAATAGGATCTTTGCCCTAGCCCTGTAATTTTTCTGTACTCTAATAACCGGCTGCGAAGTTTGTCGATAAAGAAGGGTCAAGTTCTGAACGACGTTTACACCCATGGCTTTGCTTTGCTTGATTTTAAAGTGGTTTTTTTAAACAAATCATTAAATTCCGCAACCAGCAATAGATAGATAGTTACAAAGTTGCTTATTTTAGTGTGTTCTAAGTTCTATAATTTTACAATTTTACGCTATTTTTTAGGACGCGTTAAAAACTAACAATTTGTGTCACCCTATTAGGCGGACTTACGGTCACCCTAAAAGTGTAAGAAAATGTGTTATTACACGTGTAAGAAAATGTGAAAAATTACACATTTTTACTATATTATTCTGTTTTTGAAGTTTGGCCCCATTAAAGGTTTGGACATTAAAGTTTTCTTGAACAAATTTCATCAATCATTTTTAAATATCTTTTGACCAGTAGAACCAATCCTTATGAAATTTAACAAATACATTTGCAGTGTTAAGACCTCTCGTTTAATACTAAAACAATTGAAACTAGATAAATTATTTTGGTTAAAATCGCTGTAAAGTTTTGTAAATTTTAACATGTAACTTCAATTGCTAATAACTTTCAAACTAAAAGTCCAATCAAAAAACAATTCAATAGTGATCTATCCGGCTATATTACCTTTCAAATGAGACAAAGAGCGCATAAATCGGCTTGGCCATCTCTGAGAAACAGGCGATAATTATTACCTTGTCAAAACACGTTTTTAAGCATAACTTTTAAATTACTTGTTTGATTTCAATAAAACTTCCCAAAAATTTTTATGATAGCAAGAGCTTTCATTTAGTACTAAGATCATTGAAATCGGTTGAGTGGTTTCGGAGAAAATCGTGTCACGTAGTTTTCACATTTTTGGCTATAACTTTTAAATGAAACATCAGACCACAAAACAATTCTATGGTGATATACTTTTATTTATTTATTTATTTATTTGCAGTCAATCGTGTGTAGACCGTGATACAAGCTTAACCTAATGTTATCAATCGATTACATATTCTATTTATGTTTGCTCGTTTCTGCTAGTTTTCTGTTGTTATTGGCTTGAATTACTTATTGTCCTAAAATATTGCTTCAATTTGGTTTTTTAATTGTGAAGTCAATAAAATTACAATGTTGGTTGTATAGCACCATCATTTGATTTATGGGCCCGAATTTAGCATAGTTAGTTCGATAATGATCCGTGGCAAATAGTGTATGAACACGTAAATTTCAGTGCTGCAATTTTTCGACTGAAAATTTAAACGCCGAAAACTTTTTAACCTCAGTGTGAAAGATTACGGTTGACAGAAAGCTTTTTCACTCTCATTTATATTTGTTCTCGCTCGACTAATTGCATCTGTTTCACTTAAGGCGGAACCGAAAGTGGCTAACGTTATTGTGTTAGTGCGACAAACACTGTACTG
Organism: Sabethes cyaneus; assembly: GCF_943734655.1. Taxonomy (NCBI): domain Eukaryota; kingdom Metazoa; phylum Arthropoda; class Insecta; order Diptera; family Culicidae; genus Sabethes; species Sabethes cyaneus. The sequence goes on from NC_071355.1 coordinate 135,677,259, forward strand.
TACATCTCATGTGTTCGTTAAAAACCTAAACGTTTATTTGAATATTGCATTAGTATTAGTAATATGTGTCAAATAGTGGAGCTTGCAAACATAAACAGCTGATCCGCAGCCAACCGCACTGACTACAAACATCCCGAAAAAGGGTTTGTTTTCTTTATCAAGGCATTCCGATTCAATCAAAATTAACAGCAGCAACTGAATAATGCGCAGGATCACTAGGATGTTTAATTAATCCGCTTGCATCGGATTGCGTTTTTGATTCCTGCGTTTGCGTTTTGTTTGTTTATTTCACTCTAAGCTCATCGATGCGGCGAAAGTTGAAAGCTCTTTAAAAGCTCATTGATGTGACGAAAGTTTGATACTGTGTTGCTGCTTTTTCGGAAATCGCTAGCGCAACGAAATATGTGCGCAACTAAATATCTATTAACTAATTCCAAATTATACATTGGTCGCTTTTATGAACACGTAATGATCGATATGTTCAGTTAAATTTATTTTCCATTAGCAATTATGTTTTGCTGAGCGTTTATTGATACACAGCAGATCGATAAATTGAATTACAAGTTTTAGGACATTATAACAGCGCTGGAAGCACTGATTACGTGGCGAAAGCGTGCTCTGCCAATACAGATGCATTTTTAAGGCGCAAAACAATACATGCTTCGAATGGTAGCCATTTATCCAGCCATCTTTGAGCCACTTTCGGCTTCCCCTTAAGGCCCCCATACACGTACGTACATGTTGGCCGAAAATGTTGGTGAATTCATGTTCGTCCAACACGCTCGCTTGTGTGTGAGTGCCACGAACCAAACTGTCAGAAGAAAATGTTCGGCTCGGCGCTCGGTCGGAATGAACCTCCAACATTTTGTTCATTTCCAACCCAACATGTGCGTACGTGTATGGGGGCCTTACACGGCTTTGTGTATGAACATAGCTGTCATTCCTATATCTTGAGCAGTGATTGATATACAATATCAATATCATTAAGATTCTGTTGATATTGAAATATCCATATCATTGAGATGCTGACAATATCATGAATGTCTAATATTAAATGCTGAAAAATTATTGTATGATTATATAATTGAGTATCTAATTATCTAATGTCGAATTTGTTTATTCAATCCGGGTTGAAACTGGATGAATTTTATCTGTCAGATAGGAGCAAATGAACACAAAAAGTTCATTCAGTTCCAATCCGGATTGAATAAACAAATTCGACATAACTATATCATTGAAAATGATAATATTTGACTTTTTAGTTTCAGGCAGTTATTATCATCAGCGTCTTAATGATATTGATATTGACAGCACCACTCAATACGTGATAGAACATAGTGAATGAACTCGTCACTACCAAAATAATTTTGACGGATTGATCTGAAATAAATCTTCACTCGGGTACAGTACGTTGTTTTCTTTTTCGATTGGTGTGCTATGATGTCGACAAATAGTTGCATTCATTTTCATCGGAATTTCGATACACACACACACACACACACACACACACACACAAACACACACACACACACACACACACACACACACACATACACACACACACACACACACACACACACACACACACACACACAGGGATCCAGCATCACATCGACCAATCTGCCTGCTGGACACACTGGGAAAGCTGCTAGAAAGGATTATCCTGAACAGGCTGTCCATATATACGGAGGGCGATTACCATTGGCGTAGCTAGAGGGGGTGCCTGGGGTACCAGGCCCCCTTCAGAATTCTGCAGGCCCCCTCCAGAAATGTTGCTCATTGGAAATGGAAACCGGGAAAAAACCCAGTGTATATGTTTCCGCTGTGTAGATATTTTCTTTTAGTAACCACTCCGGCTCATGCTGTTTCAAGCGTTCGTCTCCATTCAACTACATCTTGGGCCACTCGTCGCAAATTTCCCAGTCACAGAAGTCGCAAATCACTTTCGACCTGGTCGAGCCATCTTGCACGTTGAGCGTCCCTGTTCCCTGTTCCTGATGCTGGTGCAGATGTTAAAGAGAACTGTTTTCGTCACACTGTAGCCTACTGACCTTCGCCAGATGACGATGGCAATCTCTCCATACAGTGCTTCTAGTTCGTCGCCATCAACAGTTACCGTCCGCGAGAGGCACGTGTTTGTTTCCTTTGACTATTTGGTCTTGGCCGCATTTATGTTTAGAACACTCGTTCTAGATTCCGATTTCGTCGGATCACCCCTTCAAGTGCGATGTTGAATAGCATGCAAAATAAGCCGTCACCTTGTCCCAACTTTCGCCGCGTCTCAAAGTAACTCGAAAGTATCCCCGAGATGCACACGAAATACAACACTCTCTCCAATGTAGCTCTGCTCAGTTGCGTCAGTTTATTCGGAAAACCGTGTTCGTGCATTATCTGCCATAGCTGGTCTCGATCGACTGTATCGTATGTTGCTTTCAAATCAATAACGATGTGATGCGCAGACAGGTTGTACTCCCTATATTTCTGGTAATTGCGCGGACCCTCATCAAGCCCGCCTGGTATTTCCCTACAAAACCTTGTGCTTTCGGTGACAGCCAGAGTAACAAGATCATAATCAAAGATTTTTTGGAAGCACCCCCTAGGCCCCCTCCAGGAAAATTTCCTAGCTACGCCAATGGCGATTACGGACTGACACAAAGGCAGTTTGGGTTCCGGAAGGGAATGTCCACACTAGATGCGATCCGGACTGTCGTCGAGACAGCACAAAAGGCGTCCAAGCAGAAACGTAGAGGAAACCGCTACTGCGCAGTGGTCACTATCGACGTTAAGAATGCATTCAACAGCGCCAGCTGGGAAGCCATCGCAGCAGCGCTCCATAGAATGAGAGTCCCCGACTATCTGTGTCGCGTTCTAAAGAGCTACTTCACGAATCGGGTGCTAGTATACCGGACGAAGCTCGGAAAGGAAACGACCGTGATCACGGCGGGCGTTCCACAAGGGTCAATACTCGGTCCATCTCTCTGGAACAGTATGTACGACGGCGTGCTAACCCTAGAGCTACCAACGGGAGTGGAAATCGTTGGCTTCGCGGACGACTTCGTGATGACGGTTACCTGCGAATCGTTAGAGGAAGTGGAGGCGTTGGCGGCTGAGTCAATCTGCAGGGTGGAGAGTTGGATGCAGAACGCGAAACTGCAAATAGCGCACCATAAAACGGAGATACTACTGGTGAGTAATCGGAGAGCAGCTCAACACGTGGGGATTACCGTAGGCGAACATACCATAACCTCAAAACGCGAGGTGAAGCACCTGGGCGTGATGATCGACAATCGGCTAAAATTCAACGGTCATGTTGACTACGCATGTGAAAAGGCAGCGAAAGCCATCAGTGCACTGTCTAGGATTATGCCGAATAACTTTGGACCAAGCAGTAGCAAGAGGCACCTCTTAGCCAGTGTATCATCGTCGATACTGCGGTATAGCGGACCAGCCTGGATTACAGCGCACAGTGGTCCAATCAGCGAAATACGTGATCGTGTGATATTGCGGCTAAACGTGAAGTTTTTCGCATATAGTATCTTTAGGAACATTTCTTGGTATAAAAAGCCCCTTCTTGTGAGAGACATCTTTGGGTGATTAATTCCCTTAAAAGTGAGATAAGAAATTTATTTTCTCGTACATTCGAGATACAGGTTTGGTACTTTCGGCAAAGTTGTAGCAAATATCAATGCAAACAACTTTGTCAAAGACACTATACTTGTATCTCTTCATGGAAATTATCTATGAAGCGTTATTCGTGGACAAACCCTTCAAAACAGTTTTTAAACCCTAACTTATTCTGGTCAACTTTTACGTGTTCATAGTGTTCTAGAAAGTTGTTTATCTTGCTAAAATTAACGTTTTTGGTGAACATTACTATAAGTGATTTTCTGCAGTTTCGGAGATTTTGAGCACTTTTGGTGAAAAATAGTACTACTTTGAGTTTAAATATTTCCCAAGGTGGCAAATGGTGGCAGACCAAACAACTCCTACTTAAAAGTACAACAAAAAACCTTTAAAATCAAATGTCAATTGACTGTATCTGTTTGTATCCTCAAAAGTTATAGTTGTATTAAAAATCCTTCACAGTCATGTTTATCGAACAATTAAAATGTACTGCGGATGCAATAAACGCCATTTTGTTTATGTTGACAATCTCTTTCTAACAAGTTGAGTTACCAGCAATTTTTTCGCCTATTTTCGAGTCGAAAATGAAGGTAGACTCAAAATTATTTGACGCAATTAATAACAGAAAAGCTTCCAAACAACTAACTTAAGTCTATTTTGTTCAATACCTTCGATTGGTGTCTTTTCAAAAGATCCCACTCATAATGGGCTGGTACCAAATGGCCGAATTTCAACAACAGTCACAGAAGACCGAATTTTCTCGGAATGACTTTTTAGTCTATTTAATAAGAAAACACGAATTGACAAGTAGTTAACAATTAACTTTACTCAAACAAAAAATAAAATAAGCAACACATCTTTTTGTTGTACTTTTAAGCACGAGTTGTTTGATCTGCCACCATTTGCCACTTTGGGAAATATTTAAGCTCAAAGTAGTACTATTATTCATCAAAAATGCCCAATATCTCCGAAACTTCAGAAAATCACGTATAATAATGTTCTACAAAAACGTCGATTTTAGCAGAATAAACAACTTTCTAGAACACTATGAACATGTAAAAGATGACCAGAATAACTCAGGGTTTTAAAACTGTTTTGAAGGGTCTGTTCATGAATAACGCTTCATAGACAATTTCCATAAAGAGATACAAGTATGGTGTCTTTGACAAAGTTGTTTGTATTGATATTTACTACAACTTTGCCGAAAGTACTAAACCTGTATCTCGAATATACGAGAAAATAAATTTCGTATCTCACTTTTAAGGGAATTAATCACCCAAAGATTTCTCTCACAAGAAGGGGCTTGTTATACCAAGAAATGTTCCTAAAGACACTATATGCGAAAAACTTCACGTTTCGGCGCTATATCAAACGATCACGTATTTTGATGTTTGGACCACTGTGCAGCGCTCCAAACCCAGCGCAACAGAGCGAAGCTGAGAAGTACGGCCCGATTAATGGCCATTCGAGTTGTGAGCGCGTACAGGACTATCTCATCAGAAGCTGTGTGCGTAATGGCTGGGATGATTCCCATCGACATCACCCTGATGGAGGACTACGAGTGCTATAGGCAAAAGGAGGTCAGAGGAATCAGAAAGCTGATGAAAGCAGAATCATATGCTAAGTGGCAACAGGAGTAGAATACGACACAGAAAGGTAGATGGACCCACAGGCTCGTATCGACTCTCTCGGTTTGGGTGAATAGAAAGCACGGCGAGGTGAACTTTTACCTAACGCAGTTCCTGTCTGGTCATGGTTGCTTCAGGCAATGCCTTTACCGGTTCGGGCACGCCAGGTCGCCCTTATGCCCGGAATGTGGGAACGTGGAAGAAACAGCAGAGCACGTGATTTTTGACTGTCCCAGATTTGCAGCATGGAGGGATGATCTGCCTTCCGGTCTTAACGTCGAAAATATGGTGGAGGAAATGTGTCGCAACGAAAGCATTTGGAATGCCGTCAATAGCGCAATCGCATGCATCATGTCTGATCTGCAGCGTAAGTGGAGAGCGGAACAGCGAGCTAGCATCGTCAGTTAAGTTATTTTGGATGAAAGGTGACCTAGGGAACAAACCTCTCTGAGCCGCATATGATGCCCCAAAGTAACGCGATTCGGGGCGCGGTAAAACCCTAGACTGGATTCATATGTGTGGGGATGGGATTTATCCCGAAATAGTCCCATGTCCCAATACTCAGATCGGTGCTTGTTGAAATAGGCATAGCAAAGAAACCCTGCGAGGGTGGCTGTGACGGGGTGCGCGTCATGTTGGAGGGCACTTTCTAATCGGTACACGTCTCGTCTGTTTGATGTTAGTTTTGTCAAGTATACATCACTTTCAAACACACCAATAAATTACACGTCTCGGTTTTTTTGTTCATTATTTGCTTTCCGTTTTCCTTAGATTAGATGAGTCCATTACCAGGGGGCTCATCCTTAGAGCTTTTTGGTGTGGGGGTAGTGGTTTTTATAAAAAAAATATTGAAGCTGCAGTACTTACAAAATAAAGTTATACGATTAATTTTAAGATGTAATAGATACACTTCCTCACATATTATGCTCGACGCATTGCAATGGCTTTCTGTGAAGCAGAGTTTATTTTTTGACAATGGTGCTTCTTTATAAAATTCTTAATAGAATGCTGCCTCGATATTTGTGTGATCGAATTGAAAGGGGAAGCGTGGTATATTCAAAACAGACGGTGAAAATTTACTGTAAAGCGAAGATGGTCATCACTTGGGTTTATAAACCCAAAGTATACATGGATTGATATACTTGCTTAGAGTAAGCGTTAACCTCCCGGAGATATCCATTTAGTACGCTCTCTAACCAACGCGGTCGTAAGACTGAAGTTTATTGAATTAACTCGGGCTATTTATACTCGTTTCCTAAAAACATATTTCTATGCTATATATTGAAGTAAATGAAACGACTGGATGACAATAAAGGTTCAATTGTCTGTGCCTAATGCACCCTTTTAGCTATGTCTGCATTATTGGTCTTTCGGTGTGGCTCGCTGGCGTCTGTAAAGCATTGCACGCAGATGTCAGTGCGTTTTTTGCTCCCAGATTTGACAGTGTGGGTTTTTTTTTGAAACGATGATTCTACAATTGATGAAAGGACGGTAAGGGAAAGTAATGAAGCAGGATTTTTGGCAATAGAGGGGAAAGAGTGGAAAGGAAGGGGGAGAGGGGGTAATATGTAGCTACGCTTAACAAGTTGTCGTTGTGACTCCTATCTTTTGTCCAATTCTGGAAGGTGCATGGGTCGAACCAAGCTATTAGGGATGAGAAAACTATCATTAACTACTGACAGTTATCAGTAAGCAATAGGGTAAACGCACCATTAGTGTTGGTAGTACCAGTAGTGGTGGAAACTCGAATTATTCCATTATTTTTGCTGATTTTGGTACAAGTTTGATATTTATCAAATAATACTGTTACTGGCGGTTCGATACTTATCAAACTTGTACCAAAATCTGTAAAAATAAAGAAATAATTCAAGTTTCCACCACTACTGGTACTACCACCACTAATGGTGAGTCTACCCTAATATCACTAAGTATCAGTAAGGTTTCGCTATTATTGATATTTACTGATATAGTTACGTTGTCCCGTTAGAAAAATTAGTTAGATTGAACTTCTTGGTTGATAGTTGCGTACGATAAACGTGGATGACACAATATATCCTAGTCAACGTCAGCTTCGTACGGTAGCGTATGCTTCTTGATCGTAGCGTATAGCGAAGGGCAAAGTAGGCTCGATTTCCCGCTTGAATGCGCCGCTGGATTTCCTTACTAATGTTGTCCGCGGTCACCAGCAATCCAAAATACACGAATTCATCTACTAGTTCTAGTTCGTCGCTGTCAAGGGTTACCATCCGTGAGAGGCCCGCGTTTGCTTCCTTGGAGCCTCTTCCTTTCATGTATGTGATCTTTGACGTATTTATTATTAATCTGATTTTCCTAGGCAACTGCTTTCAATCTGGCGTAGGTTGCCTCCACCATCGCAAGGTTCCTAGCTATGATATCAGTCATCTTGTCACCTTGTCTCATTCCTGGCCGCGTCTCGAAGGGAGCGTCCCCAAGATGCGCACGAAACACACCACTCGATCCAATAGCTCTGATCAGTAGCGTCAGTTTATCTGGGAAACCGTGTTCATCCAATAAGTGCAATTGCTGGTCTTGATCGACTGGTTCGTGTGATGCGTAGGCACGATGTGCTCTCAACATATCTGCTGGGTGGTAAAAATCTGGTCCGTAGTTGCGCGAGCCTCCATAAAGCCCGCTTGGTAGATTGCAAAGTAAACTTACTATGAAGAACGCAGTTAAAATATTACAATTTCCTATTTTTTTCTTTAATGCTCTGCTGAGGTAAATTACTGATATTTACTGATAGTTATCAGTAACGATTTTTAATGATAGTTCCCATCCCTAAAGCTATAATCAGAGATTATAACCGGATTTGAACCCACAACACCTGCCAGGGCGTGTGGTTCGCTGGTACCCGTGTACCTGCAGCGTCAGTGCCCAGTACGGGTAACATTGACCACCGGTGGCCGCGACGGTTACCATTGACCGAAGCTGCGCGACAGCGAAAGTTTTACCTTTCTGTACGGCTGTAAGGTTTAGTTCTATGCCAGGCTCAGAGGCAAGCGTAAATGTTTGCACATGGAAAATAACAACCATTGTACGTCGAACGTGCGATGGGAGTTAGCTTAGTACATGTGTGAGAGGTTTCGCGCGCCAACTGAAACTCTCATAGAACTTAAGTTCCGCTCTACTCTCTTTTTGTTTTTCTCAGCAGCTGCTCTAGTACTTCTTACTACGAGCAATTAAAAGCTGTTATAAATACGGGCGGCAACGCCACGAGCAGGGGTCAGATAAAGATGATAATTTAAAACCTCAAGTGGAGAGTGGATCCCCCGGTGGGGGATTCAGATTCAGATTCAGGGAGTTGTTGTGTTTTGGAAGCTACACAATTACTCAGCTTACAACAGTTTCAACGTGGTTTTCAGATTAGTTAGTGACTTACTGTGTAATTTATTTATCGAGATATATTATTTTTGAATTTCAAATAAATGTCAGATTCAACTACATAACCATTCTTAATAGTACTTAGACTGAGTGGGATTCAGCTACATACCTTTGAACCATAGAGGGGCTGGACAAAAGAATTCTGCACAACCCCCCTTATTAACCGTAGCGACATGTTGTGGGTTCAAATCCGGTTATAATCTCTGGTTATAGCTTGGTTCGACCCATGCACCTTCCAGCATTGGACAAAAGATATGAGTCACAACGACAACTTGTTAAGCGTAGCTACCTATTACCCCTCCCCCCTTTCTTTTCCACTCTTTCCCCTCCATTCCCAAAAAATCCTTCTTCATTACTTTCCCTTACCGTCCCTCCATCGATTGTAGAATCATCGTTTCAAAAAAAATATATTAATATATGCCTGACCGCATTTCAAGGTCATGACTAAAATCACGAGTTTGGTCAAGTGTTGTGGGGTTTGTTTTGATTACTTATTCGCAAGACCCAGAAGCAAAAAACTGCAAAAAGGACAAAAATATATGTTGTACAGAACTGTTATCATTTTCCTGCTTCGGAAAAGTCGGGTATTTCCGGTTTCCGTAAACAAGTGGTACGAATTACAAGTAATAAACCCACTACCAATAAAATTAGGTTACAAAGGGAATCAAAACAAAACACACAAAAACCTCAAACCAGAGTTGCGGTTAGGCACCGTGCAAAGGTTTGTTGCATAATATCGCACAGCGAACAAGGGAAGAAGGAATATGTCAAAGTAAATTGATATATACCAGGTATATGACAATGCGAGCTGTCATATACACTTTGCACTAATACATCTACACCAGTTCTGAGATTTCGAGCATTTTGTATGGAAAATTAGTTAATTTTTTTAAAAAATCGTTGGATATGTAAGATTTGTCTGTTTTTTTCTCACAGCTTTTATGTTTATGCTTAGAGCATTATTTCTAGTATGTATTTTCATGAATATAATGATATGAAGTGCAACATTCCAAATTGCAAGCGGAAATTTTTTCGTCAAAACGGTTTCAAGATGTCTCAAAGAAATGTCCTTATATCGCTTTCCTACAAGTAGTAAAACAAAAAACAACAAGGTATACAGCCCTAAGGGTTGTACGAAAGGGTGACGTAGGACTGTGTCATATAATACTCATTACATTGATAACATGTGTTAATCGATGAAGTATAAATTTATGTCTGATCATTAGATCAAAGACTAATGCAAACTGCATTTATGGCATATGCATATTTGAGTATCTGTGAGTGTCATTGTTTGAGTGTTTATTTGTAAAAGAAGAGCGAAATATTCTGATTTAATTCTTCTATGAATCAATGGTGGTTTTGAAAAAAACCGTTTGAAATTGTTTGGTGGCCCTGAAAAGAACTATGTTTGAGCTGATAGCACTTCTTAAAAATCAGTACTATAATTACTGTTGCCAATATATAGATGGATGTCGCTATTCGGTCCTTTAGACTCTAGGATGATGGTTGCCCGCTAATACAGGAGTGATAGGAAATACCAAATCACTGTAAAGTAGAAATGGATTAGTTTTATCAAAATACTGACCGTCCGTCAGTGCGATCGTGCGATAAATAAGCAGACGGCGAACCTAGTGTGCTATTTTATAGTCACTGGCACTGCCGTTGCTACTTGTAAGCTAGTGTAGGTGTGGGAGAAACCAGATCGGCTGCTGCTGCTACTCAAATAATTATCCGAATGGAACGTTACCCATTTAGAAAGTATAGAAAAATCTTTCCATTCTTCAATTACTATAGCTGTTATAAGAACTGTTTAAGACCACAACGGCCTGCTGCTGAATTTACTACCGGTCAGTCGTTCCGTTTCCGTTTGCCATCAGTGTTGGTTTACGATAATTGCGATCGAAGTTGCCGCCAAAATGCCATCGGCTTTGCCTCCAATTGCCATTAATGTTACCACTAACAACCGGTGTTGCCGCGAAATGTCCTTGGTCTTGCCACCAATTGCCATCCCAAGCCCTTGGTTTGCCTCCAATTGCCGGTGTATCCGCCGAAATTCCATCGTTTTTGCCTCCATTTGCCATCGGCGTTGCCGCCAATTACTGGTGTGGCCCCACCAATAGCCGTCGACGGTAAATACTGACCGTCCGTCAGTGCAATCGTGCGATAAATGAGCAGACGGCAAACCAAGTATGCTATTTTATAGTCACTGGCACTGCCGCTGCTACTTGTAAGCTAGTGTAGGTGTTGGAGGAAACCAGATCGACTGCTGCTGCTGCTCAAATGATTATCCGACGCTGAATGAGCAAGCATTTTCCATGTTTACCATAGTATAACGCAAAATGGAACGTTAACCATTTAGAAAGTGTAGAAAAATCTTTCCATTCTTCAATTACTATAGTTCTTATAAGAACTGTTTAAGACCACAATGGCCTGCTGCTGAATTTGCTGCCCGTCAGTCGATCCGTTTTCATTTGCCTTCAGTGTTGGTTTGGGAGTGTTGGGCGATAATTGCCTTTGAAACTGCCGCCAAAATGCCATCGGGTATGCCTCGAATTGCCATTAATTGCCGCAAAAATCCTTGGATTTGCATCCAATTGCCGGTGTTGCCGCCAAAATGCCATCCTTTTTACCTCCAATTGCTGTCGGTGTTGCCGCCAAATGCCGTTGGTTTCGCCACCAATAGCCGTCGATGATAAATACTGACCGTCCGTCAGTGCGATCGTGCGATAAATGAGCAGGCGGCGAACCAAGTGTACCATTTTATAGTCACTGGCACTGCCGCTGCTACTTGTAAGCTAGTGGTGGAGGAAACCATATTGGCTGCTGCTGCTTAAATGATTGTCCAACACTGATTGAGCAAGCTATCGAACAATTTCGCATGTCTGCGATGGGGATAATGCAAAATGTAACGTAAAGTGCATCGTGTGGGATTCACGTTGGCCATTGCCCGCTGATTCCGCTTGTCTTCGGGGTCGGTGTTGCCGTCAATAGCCATCGATGTTGCCAATTGGATTGGAAAAGGGGTGTGGCTTACAAAGTGGTCTCAAAGGTTAGCATTTGGATCCAAATCCTTTGGTGTATCTAATTGTCGTCCGTGCCTGTGAAGCTAGGTGATCACAAGGGAAATGTATGGGAAAATTCGACCTTAAAACTTTACACACATTTTCACTATTTAGCGTATAAAAAATTATTATTAATATGTTACTATAAAATTGCTGGACATTTTATCTATCCAACGACATATTAACTGTTATGTTTCGTTCAGTAGTATAGTAGCTATTAGCGTTTGAAATATTTCATTCAAACGTTAAACTTCTATTTTTCGTTTTTACAAAGTGCTACCCAGTCCCAGTATAGTAAACAAAGACGTAGTCCTACGTCAAAAGAAATTCTTTAAAATTCTCGGACATGATTGTTCAATAAGCAGCATGAGCAACATTGTTATCCGCCCGCGATATTTTTCGTCTGATTTCTGGTAGGCTTTTAAAATGTTAATTATCATATAAGACTGTTTTGTAGCAATCTAAGATACTTTTTATGGTTTTCTACGTAGTGTTGAGACAAGAGTATATAAGCGCGCACGTTAATGCAAACGAGCGGACGAACGCGCGTGCTTCAACGATACGTTACACTTAATAGCATCAAAGGCGGCCTCGTTATGAAGCTGCCCGTGGGTTAGAACATCGATTGAGCATCACCGCTCGCTTCACATTAACACACGCGCTGAGACATAAAAACTCATAACTTCCAGAGTTTTCATTTTTCCAATTTTGAAAGCTTGTGGAATAGTGAACACATCTGGTAGAAAATCATTTTTTGATATTACAAACTATGTTTACAATCAGTATTTAAAAAGTATGGACGGACAGGGACTAGAGGAACCAGACCAGGATAAATTACCGGAATTATCGGAGCAAAAAAAATACACGACCGAATATTCTTATAACGTGGTTTTTCTTTAATGACTTTGTTCGATCAGTACACGTCAAACGTCACTTGTGTATATGAAAGCTTTTTCTCTGCAGGGGAAAATTCGCGTATATACCTAGCATCACATTCCAAAACGTCGCAACACTCCTCCTCGCGAATTTAATCCCGTGTCTTCTGCACGGTCTCCTCCTCGATCGGCACTGGGGCCAATCCCATCTTCGCAGCGAACCTTTTGACTTTGGTAGAACCTAGCGGCTTTGTCAAGATATCCGCAACCATGAACTCCGACGCACAATATTGAAGCTCGATGTCACCGGATGTACAGCAATTTCTGGTGTAATGATACCGCGTGTCTATATGTTTGGATCGCTTCCTTTGTTGATCCAACACGACGAAGTCCAAACAACTCCTGTTGTCTTCAAAGATGACTGTAGCTCGACATTGCTTTTCGTTTAGTTCAGACAACAATCGCCGTAACCAAACGGCCTCCTGCGTATCTTCGGACAGAGCAATGTATTCGGCCTCCATGGTAGACATGGCCACACTCCTCCTAGACAAAACAAGTAACCGCTACAGGACTTTTTTTTTCCTGTATGGACTGATCACTGCGACCAGTAACGTTTGATCTATTGTGATATCGCCCGGGTGTTTGCTGTATAACCCGCACTGCATTTATTTTTGCTATAATCGCTATTGATTGAGCGATATGCTTATTAAATTTTTTATGCGTGCTTGTGTGTAATTGGGTACCCTTCTTTCAATGCTTTACTCTACTTTACCCACCTCGTTCCACATGACAGCGCGCAGTCCCCAATTATAGTCATCCCTGGCGTAGCAAACCAGTGCATTTTTACTATAAGGGTCTCATTTTTGCACTGTCAATAGGCCATATCGGGATAATATAGAACTCAGCATGAAGGAAGGGCGATGAGGGGCCTGAGAATAAACCCATGCTAAAGTCACTTTCACATCGAATGGCCTGATTCTACAAGAACCTACAAGATTCGAACCCATGACCATTCGCTTGTCAGGACTTGCGATCAGTAGTATCGCCGGCCCAGTCGGCATCACCATACCCTTTCAGGCTTAGATCAACTCCGCTTTGTCCAAGTACCAATCCGTAGTCCACCGTATGAATTAAATAACGTACCACTCTTTTGGCTTCTGTCCAATCGGTCGTTGATGGACAGCTAACTTTTCTGCTTAAGATTCCAACGGCTGCTGAAATATCTGGGCGACTATTCACAGATAGGTAGAGCAAACATCCGATTAATTTATGATAATCGGCATTGCAATCCATTTTCGGACTATCCTTGGTAGCCTCGAAATCTGATCCAAATCGTTGACTACAGCCCTGAGCCACGAGTCTAGCCTTCATTCGCTCAACCTTGCCATCAGCATCCAACTTCCTTTTATAAACCCACTTGCTACCGACAATGTTACAACTGTGCTTTTCCGTTTTTCCCCGCGTCGTAAATAAAATACATCCTCGTCAATATTTCGGTTTCGGATTGTCCGTAAAACATCTCTTGTATCAATCAGCAACCTCATTCGAGCTGTATAATGGCTGTTGATTCTTTTGTCATTTTCTGGATTCAAGTGATGTTTCTTGGAGATAATTTTTCAGTGCTAGTGCTCTGGATAAGTAATGTAATACTGGCATGGAAATTTGGAGGACTCCCGGAACGTTACCGCAGATAATAGAATTACCAATTCGTTGTGCTAACAGGTGCCAACCAAACAAATTTAACATTTGTCAGCAAAATTGATTGTGTGCGCACCAAAAATGCACCGTTGACGAACGTACAGAAAAACATCCTAGAGGACCAAAAAGTACACGTACATGATGAAAATGGGAGAATGTATACCAATCCAACACGGTAGTATCGCAAATTAAGAATCAACCGTCGTTTAATGACTTTAGCAGCAAATCCTATCACAAGTTTCATCATCAGGCGGCTTGGGCACCAAGTCCAGCCATTCGCAGGGCGGACTGTTCTTATAATACAACTTTAATGGTGGAATGTATGCTACATCTCCACAACTATGTGGTGATACCTCGGGAAAATCGAAGGCAATGGTATCATTTCCGCCAAAGACGTCCTGCACATCTCGTATAAAGTTGCCCGCTACGTTCTCCGCACAATCTTCAGCAGGTCCCTGCGATAACAGGACATCAAAGCTAAAGTGGCCAGCTTGATCGAAGTGCTTTGATTAAAAGATTACAGCCCACCAATATGGACCATTGGAGTGGCCTTGTTATAAATTATGTTTTTAATTATATTTATTAAATTATATATTAATTTACCGACAATGTTACAACCATGTGGTGGATCAATTAACTCCCACGTATCATTGGACATCGACGAATCATACTCAGCATTGCATCAATCCATTCATCTTTGTCAGCACTGTTAATCGCTTCGTTGTACGATGTGGGCTCATCCTGCTGAACCATTGCCATACCAACAAAATAATCTCCAAGACGTTCAGGTAGTACTCCCCTAGTTGATCGATGAGGTATACGACGACGATTTCCATCAGCTGTTTCTTCACCGTGATAGATCTCCTCAGCAGATTCATATCCGACCAAATCCTCTTCATCCGTCTCGGTCTCGGTCGAAGCATTTGGTAGTGCAGCTGGAGGAGATAACTGTTCTAACTCAACAAACGATTCCGTTACTTCTCGGTTCTCATCGGTATCGGATTCTCGGTCCATCCTCCAATCTTCGAGAAACTTTACATCCCGACTTATTGTGATACGTCCGGTGTCCTTGTTCAAAAGTCTATACGCCTTATGTTCGTTCGAGTATCCTACAAGCACTAGCTTTTGTGCTTTTGGCTCCATTTTCTTGCGTCTTTCAGCAGGAATCTGTACCCACGCGTCGCAACCGAAAATGCGAAAGTGGTCATACGACGGTAATCTACCGTACCACTTCTCGTAAGGACTCATTCCAATCGTCCTAGAAGGAACTCGGTTCTGGATGTAGGTAGCAGTTAAAATAGCCTCACCCCAGTATCTCTGATCCAGCTTTGCTTCCAACAGCATGCAGAGTGCCATCTCCTTCAAGTACCGATTACGCCTTTCCACGACACCATTTTGCTGTGGTGAATAGGGTGCACTGAATTGACTGACGATGCCTGCCGCTCGTAGGAAATTCTGAAGATCATTACAGGTGAACTCTCCACCTCCATCCGATTGCAGCACTATGGGCGTTCTACCAACTTGCGTTCTGCAGAAACTAACAAAATCCTTAATTTTCGCTGCTGCATCTGATTTCTTTTTCAGAAGATACGCGAAAGCCATTCGTGTGTAATCGTCGACTAAACAGAGGAAATATTGGTTTCCGCTCGGTGTACATTTCATCGGACCACTGAGATCCGCATGAACGATGTCCAGCTTCTCCTTCGAACCTCTATCGACGATCTTCGGGAACGGTGTTCGTGCCATCTTTCCCTCGATGCAACATTGACAAACTGTTCGCACACCACAATCCACCAACATCATTCCTTCTGCCTGGTGATTTGCGTGGATTGCTCGTACCACATCCGGATCCCGATGACCTAGACGTCTGTGCCACGTATGTAAGCAATTCGACGTATGCGATGATTGGACGCTAACCATTGCCTGTTCCGGTATGCATAAACGATACAGGCTGCCATAGCGCACGGCGACCGCACATACCGCTCCATTCCGGTTCCGAATTTCACACCTATTTCCGCTGAATACAACATCAAATTCTTTCTTGACAAGGATACTTACAGACACAAGCCCACTTGTCAGTTTTGGGACATACAACACGTCACTTAACTCGATGTTGACAGGATTCCCAGTATCGGTTACACCAACAATACTCCCGCGGCCTGTTCCGGCCACTTCAGCCCGTGTACCGTCCGCTAGCATCACACTAGTTCCGCTCGTTTGCTCGAGCACCGTGAAAAACTTTCGGTTGCCCGTCATGTGCCGCGAAGCTCCGCTATCCACAAACCAACTCGTTGGATCACCCTGTGCCACCATCCAGGCAAGTGGTCCCTCCGAAACCGCCTGTACTTGCTTAGCCTTCGGTTGGTCCGGCTGCTTCTTTATTGATTTCAATGCTCCCAAATCAGCTGCGAGGTGTGGACAATCTTTCTTTAGGTGTCCGGCTTGTTTACACAGAAAACAGGTACGTGTTTCCGTGTTTTGTTTACTAACACTACTGGCTGATTTGTGGCCACCGCCAGTTCCACGCTTTCGACAATGTTCCACTCGTAGCGCTCGTCCACTACTCGCACCAGCCGTTTCGCTGCGCTCCCTTCGCTTTTCCGATTCAGCCAACAATTTCGATTTCACCAGCTGCAGTGTTAACTCTTCCCGCGACCGCTGCTCTAGCGCCGTTGTTAAATAATCATACGATTCCGGCAAAGAGCAAAGCAACATGGCAACTTGTAGCTTTTCCGGGATAGCATCACCAATATCCGCGATTCGTTGCAGCAAATCGGAAAATGTTTGCAGGTGTTGTTCCATATCGTCACCTTCCTTCAATTCCAGGCGCGTCAACTTTTTCAGCAGATACACTTCGGATCCTTTGTCGTGATATGCCTTTAGACTGTCCCAGACTGCCTTTGCTGATGCACAGCTTCTCACCAAGCTGGTCTGATCATCTTCAATACATAGCCCGATTGTCGCACGAGCTTTTAAATCCGCCTTATTCCACGCAGTTGTCACTGGGTTCGGTGCCTCATCCGAGATGACGTGCCAGATTTCTTCCCGAATCAGCAGCATCTCCATCTTAAATTTCCACGACTGATAGTTGTGGTTATTTAACTTCTGCATTGCAAAACGCTGTGGATCCGCCATTTTGCCACTTGTAGGAAATCGTCGAACCAAAGAACTACGACGCAAATAAACCGAAAAAAAAACAAACCGTTCCGTGACTTTTACGCGAAATTTCTCTTTCCTAGACTAGTCTGGGCCCATAACCTGTGGACGGACAGGGACTAGAGGAACCAGACCAGGATAAATTACCGGAATTATCGGAGCAAAAAAAATACACGACCGAATATTCTTATAACGTGGTTTTTCTTTAATGACTTTGTTCGATCAGTACACGTCAAACGTCACTTGTGTATATGAAAGCTTTTTCTCTGCAGGGGAAAATTCGCGTATATACCTAGCATCACATTCCAAAACGTCGCAACAAAAAGTAGTGATTTTTTCCGATTACAATATTTTAAAAAATCATATCATGCGAATTCCAACAGTAACATCGAAATACAAAAATACGTGTCGATTTTTTTTAACAAAAAAACGTAAAAAAAATATTCCGGAGAGAAAAAAAAAATTTTGACTAAATTTCCCGTGGAATGACCCATTTTTTTTTTTGTATGCCAGAAGGGCATTGGGTTAAAAGGCCACTGCGACAGTCTTAATGATCGTCTTTTGTGGCAGGCCCCGATTGCCCATATATATCAAATGGAATGACCCATATATATCAAACAACGTGAGCGGGCAAATTTATGATAAAAAGGTATCATCTTGGAACTGTATACACGTCTTGGATATCACCGATTTGACTAATCGGACTGAAGTCATTTCAAGGTAGAATTTTCTCATCAATATTAAAAAAGTACTTTCTAAAAATGACTTTAACTTAAGGATTTTCAAGCAGTAGCACAAGCATCTATTCCAATAAAACTATTTTTTAAAAGAAAACATCAAAGGCAGATATTCAAGAGCATCATGCAAGCAAAATGTTGGATGGAACGTGTTTTAATTTAAGTAATCTACCGTATTGATCGTGAAGTATTAGAAACATTAATTCATTTTTTAATTGCACATCGAAATAGTTAGTCACCCATGTTCTCAAATCTTTTACGCATAATTAAAGAAGGCTACAAGTGCAAATGACTTTAAAATATATTCCTTACATTTCATTGTAAATGTTCAAAAATTTCTCTGGAATAATATAGCTGCATTCATTAATTACAATTAATTTAGTTTTAATTTTCATGCAAGTTCCACCATATTTCTGAACTATTTATTTTTCTTTCTACACACACTAATGCAACCTTCGATGGTCACATACCTGGTATATATCAATTTACGTTGGGAATACACTCAAAATAATCCACACGTCCTTTCCACGTGAAAAATCACGTAAATTTCTCTACAGGGATTTACGTGACTTTCAGGTGATTGTTATTGGAAAAAATAATAACATCTATTTGATTTTCACGTTAACGCATTAGTATGCGTGCGAACTACCTGAAAATCACGTAAATAGTACAGGAAAAGCTGGATGGAAAATATTCACATAACTTTTCAGGTAATTTCGACGTGAAATATATTTTGAGTGTATGTAAACGTGTACAGTACACTCAAAAAAATCAGCACGTCAAGTTTACATGAAAACAGGTAATTCTCATCCATCACAGTTTTCGTGTAACATTGACGTGAATTGTTGGTAACTCGCACTCATACTAACCAGTTTACGTGCGATCCCGGTAAATTTTATCAATTTTCCCGTTAACTAGTACATGAAGTTCACGTAAGTTGCTGTACAGAAGTTTACATGATTTTTCACGTGGATGCGACGTGTCGATTTTTTTGAGTGTACGGTGGCAAACAGCAAAGTACGTTACAAGCAAGGTAATGTATTCGCGGTTATTTTCATGTACAGCCTGAATTCGCTAATTGGGCCACGATTGCACTCCAGCTGATTAGCTAATTGGGCCGACTGACAGTTGTTAGAAATTTCTAAACTCGAAAATTCCATACAATTTTGACATTCAAGTTGTCACATAGCCCAATTAACGAACCGCCCAATTAACGAACCACCAATTAACGAAACTTTGCTGTATTGGTGAGAAAAGAAAAAATCGAAAAAATAGTTATGAAGTTTATGATGGATTCCATGCAAACTTCAATTATTTGCAGTTTTAGATAAAGAATCGGAATCGGTTTTAGATAAAGAATCGGATTTGACATATTTCAACTATAGCACGGTCAAATCGATTTGTTCATTCATATATTTTATCGATTTGGGAAGATTGCATGATGAAATATAACATATTTGCTAATACCTGATAAGTTTGAAGGATTGACAAGTAAATTACATAATGATTTTCTTCTGGTCGCGTTTCATTGGTCTGTTAGATGGCTTTTGTAGACGTTTGACTGATTGTTTCTGAAGCTTCTTGCATTTCAAATTTCGGTTCAGTGCGCTTATCCTTATGTACGTGCGCAATTTGACGAAATATTTTATTAGATCTTCCGGGATATCAGGATGTCTACGCTTGATTTTGGCAATGTACCTCTTTGTTCATCGATTCCTCCTTATATTGATCCACTTCAGTCTGTATCTCTCGAACTTTGATGTGCCATAATGAACTAAGTGTATCGAACGTTTTTGCTTCATCAACGGTGCAACGATGTCAGAATCAAAGATCTTGCTTTCATCAGAAATTCGACGGTCACACCGAGTGGATTCAGAGCTACTTCCAGGCTTCGTTCCCTGAAGAAAAATCTGGTACGAATTTTCATTATCGCGGGTCACCAAATCTCTCCTTCTCTTCACACGTTCCGGATATCGAATGCTCGGTATAGCCTAAAATATTGATGTTTTTGTTAAGGTATTTTAAAATATGTATATAATTTTGCATACCTCCAGCTCGAAGACGCCGATGGAATCCCTGATCTACAACTATAAAGCAATCCGGTGAAAAGTACCGGGAACAAATAAAAAAATTATGCGAGTCCGTAGAACTTTTTGTCCCAAAAACTTCAACCCTTTGATCTTCAATTCTTTTTTGGTCGGGAACCGATGAAAACAAATCCTCTGCAGATCGTTTATTCCTTGGAATTATTTTGCTATGGCACATTGGAACATGGCACTTCGAAAAAAACGAGAGGTAAATATTCAGCAAAAAAACAACGAATATACTTACAATATGACGAATAAGACCTCCGCTATTGAAAGCACAAGTAATTTTGCCACACGTTAATCACAGTTTCGCTATTTTTAATTACGTAAAACGGTTCAAAATTCGATCCGATTGCAAAAAATCATACGAATCCGGCAAATTTTCAAACTAACTAAAGTTGTGTTAGTGAGTTTGTGTTTGACAGAAGAAATATACTTTACCTTGCTTTTAACGTACCTTGGGCAAACAGATGGTTTAGCCAGCCGCGCCGTACCGCGTATGTTTGTTTGCATTATTTTTGACTTGGGATGGTGTGTGACTCAACTAAACTCAAAATAAATTTCACGTCGAAATCATAGGAAAAGTTATGTGAATATTTTCCATCCAGCTTTTCCTGTACTATTTACGTGATTTTCAGGTAGTTCGCACGCATACTAATGCGTTAACGTGAAAATCAGATAGATGCTATTGTTTTTTCCAATAACAGTCAGCTGAAAATCATGTAACTGTCTGTAGAGAAATTTACGTGTTTTTTCACGTGGAAAGGACGTGTGGATTATTTTGAGTGTAAGTGAGTACACTACAGAAGTGATTTACATACGTACAACACTAGAAACGCGGAAGATGCGAGAACACCACATTTTTTGTTTGGAAGATCATAGAACTCTTGTACAACAAAGGAATTAACTTTTTTAATTAGATGCCGCGACAAATAAAACGTGCAGCAACACGATCGGTTCATAATCAAGTCTAGATAATTTTCGGGTTGGAAACGTTTTGGGCGAGCCTTGGACATATTGTAAAATTTTGATTATTTTTAATTGGAATGAAGTTTTGCTGATATGTTGGATACCACTCAAGGATTCATTTTCCATTAAACATAATTTCTTCGCCACGAATAACTTTTCAAAGAGACATATTTAGAAATGAAATCTTTTTACTATATCTTAAAACTGCTTATTTGATCAAAATGGCGCGAAAGCAAAAGTTGCGGGAAATTATTTTTAGAAAAAATTACTGAAAGAAAAAACTTCTCAAAATCATGATAAAAATCATAAAAGTTAATTTTCTCAAAATATTTCTTTAAACAAAGCATTATATTTCGCAACCAGTAAGAGATAGATAGCTACTACAGCACTCGTGTGCTAATTGCACGTCCTCTAGTCGCACCGTCTTTTAATTGCACGTCCGATAGTTGCACGATCGTGCAACTAAAAAGTAGTTATCTGTCAACCTACACGTGGTTTCTCAGGATGGTTGCTATGAACAAAAATGCAGCGTTGCCGAATGCAAACTCTCTATGTAATACGTAGATACCTTACAGACAAATTCATGCAAATTTTGCTAAACTTTGGCTAATTGAACACATATTCATCAAGCTTTCAGTTCGTTTGTACAAATTTAAATGTTTTTCCCAAAAATTAGCGTACGTGTGAATGCATTGAAGAGTTCTTTACAGTGAAAATGCATCACGTTTTACAATAAATATTGGCAACCATCGTGCAATTAAAAAACGAATGAGTGCTGTATATGCAACAAAGTTACTTATTTTAGTGTGTTCTACAATTTTCGGAAAGACACTATATTTTTTATGGGCGAATTTAAAAAAAAAACCCGATTTAATCCACCTAGTGGTGAAAGGAACCTTTGTTATACGATCTTGTTTGCTATTTGAGATAGAAATCGTCACGTCTTCGGAACATAATTCATCTATTGGTTATCATTGCATAGTGCTTTGGTTTACATAAAATTTTTGAAAATTGAATAAGTTTATAAAATTTGAACAAAATAGGAACACTTTTAAATTGTGGTAGATCCTTTTTTCATGAAATTGCTGAGTAAGGATAAGTAAGTTGTTATTAATCTGAGTAAGTGCAAATAAAAGTAAGTTGTAAGAGGAAATCTTATTCTTTAACATACATATTGTCTAGTAAAGGTCTAGTTTATAGGTTTTTGAACTATGCAAAGTTTCCTGTAATGCCATTCTATTTGAATCACATCAATAGAGTTTTCTTGAGTAATTTTCATCAATTTTTATTATTCTTCGGTTACTCACGCTGTTGTATTTTGTACAACACGTGTAGGTTTTTCAACGCCATGTTGTTATAAAGTTACAAATCGTTGTTTAACTAACGTATATTCTTCAACTAACTTATTGTGAGCAAAATGTCATAATTATTCAATGCATTAATAATTTAAATTGTTGGGAAAACTATCAGCCAATGTGAAATATTTAAAATGTATCCGTCTGCTGGTCGAGTACTTCGGAGTCAAAATTAGGGTATTCTTTATAATCAAAGTTCTACAGTTCCTAAACAAGCAAACATACAGGTATACTATTTTCAGCAAAGTTGTGTATTTTTACTATTTGTACAATTTTGTAGTATATGAAAAAGTCATGCAACAATTACAAAAAGAGCAAAAATAAAAAAAACTGATTTTACAAATTCATATACAATAAATAAGGTTTTTCTATCTTCGCTGCAGAGATAGAAGGTTACGGCCTTTAGCAAATTTTTTTGTAATAATATGCTCTATAACTTTGCGGAACACATCAATGTGTTATATTGACACTGAAAAAAAAATGTTTTTTTATTTCACTATTAGGGGGATTAATCAAAATGTAAATCCCACCAGACGATAGAACTTTCAATTTCTAGAAACTCTTCCAAAGGTTCGATAAACCTAAAACCAAGTTTTCCTAGTCAAAACTCTAGTGCACACGTTTTCTTCGGTTTGATGCTATTTTGCGCGCGAGTAACTGTGTTACAAAAGTTGGCGCGAGTGGTCGAGGGTTAATATCTTTTGTTCGGTAGAACCAATTCTTATGAAATTTTGCATGTATATTCGTAGTGTGAAAACCTCTCGTTTGATATTAAAATAATTGAAATAAGGTAAATTATCTTGGTTAAAATCATTATAAATTATTGTTAATTTTGGTGTGGTGTATACGGTTACTCATAACTTTCAAATTAAACGTCCAATCAAAAAATCATTCAATAGTGATCTATTAGGATATATTATCTTTCAAATGAGACTAATAGCGCATAAATCGGTTTGGCCATCTCTAAGAAACAGGCGATAATTATTACCTTGTCAAAACAGGTTTTTTAAGCATAACTTTTAAACTACTTGTTTGTTTTCAAATAAAAATTCCTGAACAATTTAGCTATAATAAGGGCTTTCATTTGATACTAAGATCGTTGAAATCGGTCATGTAGTTCCGGAGAAACCAGTGTCACGTATTTTTCACATTTTTGCTTATAACTTTTAAACGAAACGTCGTATCACGAAACAACTCAATAGTGATCTACTAGACAATAACACCTTTCAAACAAAAGTAATAGCGAACGATTCGGTTCAGCCATCTCTGAGAAACAGGCGATAGAAAAAATCATTACATACATACACACACACACACACACACACAGACATTGCTCAAATCGTCGAACACTATCGATTGGTATATGTGACTTGGCCCTCCGGGCCTCGGATCAACTTCGTGTTTTTCGACCAATTTTTAAACCTTTGTTATAGTATAACAAAGGTAAAAACAAAAGTTTGTGTCACCCTATTAGGCGGATTTATGGTCACTCTAAAAGTGTAAGAAAATGTGCTATATTTTATTAATAAAGTGCTCCAAAGAATCACCCGTTGAAAAATTTCACATTTTTACGCATTACTATAATATCGTGTTTTTGAGGTTTGGTCCCACTGATTTATAACAGTTTAGCTTTCTTGAATAAATTTCATCAATCATTTTAAAATATCTCTTATGAAATTTTGCAGGTACATTTGCAGTGTTAAAACCTCTCGTTTGATATTAAAATAATCGAAATTAGATAAATTATTTTAGTTTAGTATTATTATCTTAGTATTGTTATCTATTATCTTAGTAAGAGCTTTTATTTGATACTAAGATCGTTGAAATTGGTTGTGTGGTTCCGGTCACGTGTCACGTAGTTTTTACATTTTTGTTTCATTTTCGGTTCAGTCATCTCCGAAGAATAGGCGATAGAAAATCAGAGCGCACACAGGTACTCACATACACACACACACACACACACACACACACACACACACACACACACACACACACACACACACACACACACACACACACACACACACACACACACACACACACACACACACACACACACACACACACACACACACACACACACACACACACACACACACACACACACACACACACACACACACACACACACACACACACACACACACACACACACACACACACACACACACACACACACACACACACACACACACACACACACACACACACAGACGCAGGCATGCTCAGTTCGTCGAACCTCCAGGCCCCGGATCGTGTTTTTCGACCAATTTCTAAACCTTTGTTATATACTGCCGTGAATCGCATAACAGTCCCATTTAAACAAGAAACTCCATAGAAAATTGGATTGATATGCGATTCACGGCAGTATACTATAACAAAGGTGAAAAATTGAAGAGCTTTTCACATCGGAAGGATAGTGATTAAGCTTCATTTTAGTTTAACACGAAAACAACATTCAGTTTTACTTTACGTAGAAGTTGTAACGAATGTGACTTCGTGAAAGAATCTAGTAAAATTACATAACAACGATATGCAGCTACTCCGCAGCAGGTTACATAGTACTACCTGCGGCGGTTCCGCAGCTACGATTTTATCCACACAAAATGATGCCCAAAAGTGTTGCTGACTCGGCACCATGGAAGTGGAAAATAGCCAGATCCGAAAGTAATTGTATGATTTCAGGTGTTTCCCGGGATTGCATTTCATACATTTTCCATATATTCATACAAAGTGGCAGCATTCCCATAACAGCCGTTTCAACTTAAACACATTACTGTAGTGTTGAGACCTCGGAATAATTTTAATTGCTTCCATTTTCATAAAAATAAGTTTTTTCTATGATGCCTGGCTTAAAATTTATTAGCGATGTCCGAGTAAATGGCAAAAAACAGCAAACTGGAAAATTGGTACCGTAAAACGGGGTAACATTGATCACTGGGGTAACATTGATCAAATGGACCATTCGCATAAATAAGTAAAATAAACAACTTTTGCCAACTGTCCTGAACAGATCAATGTTACCCCCAATGACCAATGTCACCCCGTTTTTCGGTAATATCAATTTTTTTTAGATATTGTATTCGCTCATAAGTCAAAATTAGTCCCGTGGACAACATTTTTTCAAATTATAAAGTTTTAGAATCTTTCGGCCCAAGTGTGTACTCGAATTAAACGCATCAAAGGAGAACGGTAATCGAAATAGTCTACAAAAAAGGTTTACGGATTGGTTTTTTAAAAAATACTTAATACCAATGTTATAGGAAATGTTGCAGTTATTTTTTCGCATTAAATTCATCAATTTAAACGACCTTCAATTTTGAAAATTGATTACTTTGTACTTGCGTCGAAACGCAAGGGTCGAGAACTAAAACAAGGAGTCAAAAACTAGCCCATTGCAATGGGATACTGAATTCAAACGAGCAAATGTGTAAAAAATATATTTCGTACACTTATTTCCTTTTAAATATTAACTGAATATACATTCTTTTCTACTATTCTATCATATTATCAAAAAACAGCGCTATTTGGACGATATATTGCAATTTGTTAGTCGTGCGTTGGTTTCATAGCTCGAATTGTAGTGCCCTTACCCTAGTTGAAAAAAATATTGAACCGCGAAAGTTATACAAAATATCAGCAAAATACCATCAACAATTTGAAATTGAATGGTAACCCTAAATATATGACTTAAGGCGGAACCGAAAGTGGCTCACGTTATTGTATTAGTGCGACAAACACTGTACTGTACATCTCATGTGTTCGTTAAAATCCTAAACGTTTATTTGAATATTGCATTAGTATTGGTAATATATGTCAAATAGCGGAGCTTGCAAACATAAACAGCTGAGTCGCAGCCAACCGCACTGACTACAAACATCCCGAAAAATGGTTTGTTTTCTTTATCAAGGCATTCCGATTCAATCAAAACTAACAGCAGCAACTGAATAATGCGTAGGATGACTAGGATACTTAATTAATCCGCTTGCATCGGATTGCGTTTTTGATTCCTGCGTGTGCGTTTTGTTTGTTTACCTCACTCTAAGCTCATCGATGCGGTGAAAGTTGAAAGCTTTTTAAAAGCTCATTTATGTGACGAAAGTTGCTGCTTTTTCGGAAATCGCTAGTTCAACGAAATATGTGCGCAACCAAATATCTATTAACTAATTCCAAATTATGCATTGGTCGCTTTTATGAACACGTAATGATCGATATGATCAGTTAAATTTATTTTCCATTAGCAATTATGTTTTGCTGAGCGTTTATTGATACATAGCAGATCGATAAATTGAATTACAAGTTTTAGGAAATTATAACAGCGCTGGAAGCACTGATTACGTGGCGAAAGCGTACTCTGCCAATACAGATGCATTTTTAAGGTGCAAAACAATACATGCTTCGAATGGTAGCCATTTACCCAGCCATCTTTGAGCCACTTTCGGTTTCCCCTTAAGGCCCGTACAGAGTAAAAGCGACTGTGACGTGACCACGCGACGCGAATTCGCTCACATGTTTCTAAAATGCACAGTCCTATTTCGGGCGAAAAAGGGCTGCGCGTATAACTACAGCAAGAAAAGTCGCGTAGCGTCGCAGGTCGCTTTCACTCTGGCGGTACCCTTAGGATAAACTACTTTAATTATTGATGTAGTTTCCTCATTAAAACATCAAAACCGTGAAACGGTAGGATCACTTGAAATAATTTTCGTTTTTTATCACACAGGGAACGGCATATTTTCTAAAAGAGGTTCTTTCAAGGCCAAGGATAATTTCTCTGCAAAGTGGCAAGTTTGCAATTAAATCTTTCGGCAGATTTGTTCTGGTAAGTATTTATTCTAACGTTATATGAAAAATGCGTTTGTGTAGTTTAAAATCCAGCACATTTTTCTTATCAAAAATAAAAAAAAAAACAAATACAACTCGTAAACGACGTATCTAAACATTTAACTTTTAGTATGAAGTATGTACCGTAAAACGGGGTAACATTGATCACCGGACCAGATAACATTGATCAAAGGGACCATTCGCATAAATAAGTGAAATAAACAACTTCTGCCAACTTTCCTGAACTAATCAATGTTACCCCGTACGACTATGGTACGACTATTTTTTCAGTAAATAAATTGAATGAAATCATGGGAATTTAGCTGCTTCAATATGAGTGCGGTCTTTCGGAGATGAAAAGATGTGCACCGGTTGAATTGCAAGCTAAGACTAATCATTTTATTCTATTCAACATCGATATAATTTTGTCGAGTATGTAGTAACAATAGGTTATAGAAATAATAGAATTTGGATTGGTAAACTATAACGATAGATTTGATTTCGAGTGTG
This sequence comes from Sabethes cyaneus, assembly GCF_943734655.1. Taxonomy (NCBI): domain Eukaryota; kingdom Metazoa; phylum Arthropoda; class Insecta; order Diptera; family Culicidae; genus Sabethes; species Sabethes cyaneus. The sequence continues at coordinate 135,705,183 of NC_071355.1, forward strand.
GTTTCGATATATTACTTTTGTCGATATCGTGCTAGGGTTGATAGCGAAGATGAGGATGCTGCTACAGGTATATAGTTACTATATCTATAGTTCGGTGGATACAAAAATCGGGAGCCAATTAAACGTCAAAAGCGGAGCCAAAAGCTTTTGGCTTTTTGTTTTTAAATCTCAGTTGAGATAGTTGCGTCCATTACCAGGGAACTCATTTGAACTCTTTGGTGTGGGAGATAGTGGAGGGTTATTTAAAAAAAATCCATAAAGAAAAAGTATTACGGTAGTGCTAATATACTGAATCAACGAAATATAGTAAGCAAAGAGTAGAATGATGTACCGGTTGCAAGACAAAATATTCAGATATTTATTTATCATTAGTTAGAGAATAATAAGGTTTAATAGTAGTTTAAATTAGTTCATTCGAATGCGTTCTACGAAGGCTTGTACTTTTTCTCGTGATGCTAGATATTTTTTCAAAAATCAGGGACAGATTGCTGGTTTTTCTATCAGCCGACCTATATATATATATATATATATATATATATATATATATATATATATATATATATATATATATATATATATATATATATATATATAGTAACTATACGTGGGAAGAGTAAGAAGCATTGCATCCAACACTAACTTCACTGACAAAAGTGTACGACAAATAATTGCTGCACGGTGGTCATAAGATATAACACGCGTTTTATTAATTGCGCCGAAATGGTCGATTATATTGGTTATGTATATACAGAGAAATTTCTCACCGTAAAAAACTCTTTCTTATGATATAAAAGATTCTTTGACTAATCCCCAAATCGTTGTTACGGACTACTTGAGGGTAGTGAGGCCACACTATACTCACCAGCTTTTACAGGTTCGTTTCACGGTGTCTCCGGGAGATCTTTCTGGGGTCAACTTTCAACCCTTTTGTACGTCTGGTCACTGGGTATGTGCGAAGCGATCTTAAGTAGAGAACAAATGAACTTAATGGACTTTCATAACCAGTTTTGATGACACAAAACAGCTTGGTTAGCCAAACCATACACTATTTTATTTCTTTTAATAGGTGGGGGATTATCTTGCATGCAGTAAATACTCTTATTTGTTGATACTTTTTCTTCTTTTATTGGATTTGCAGTAAAAACTGTATCAAATGAATTGAAAATTGATCAATGAGACAAGTTAGGTTATTGTTTTGGACCAAGCATATTTCGATGTTTTTAAAAAAGATGTTCGAACGTTCGCCTCTTACTTATCCTTTGACGCACTTTATTAAGGCCTTCTTAAGCCAGAATTGATTACCCAAACCCCCGAAATATCAGATAAACCACTGCAACTTTGTTCCGAAAATTTATTGGAGAAGGGGCTTTAAGACTAGAACATTAGCTGATAACGCAAAAGAGGAGTTCACGCTGCTTGTTTCATTTCCATCGTTCAAACATAGCTTGTTGACATACCAAAGGACTAAACTACGTGTAGACCATTTCTGGATGACTGCCACCGCTAACTCTGGAAAATCTAGCGCTTCCTGAAGAAGTTTTGATTTGTCTTGTCGAAAATCAGCTCGAGTAAAGTTCGATAGCTTAACATATCGGTATATGGATGTTGTAAATAATGCCTGAGGGACCAGGCCCCTCCAGAATCTGCAGGCCCCCTCCAGAAATTATCCCCACTGGAATTTGAAAACCGGAAAGAATTCAGTGTATATGTTCCCACTACGTAGATATATTTTTGCACAACTTGATTTTGGGCCACTCGTCATCAATTTTACAATCGTCTCAGAAGTCGCAAAACACTTTCGACCTGGTCGAGCCATCTTGCACGTTGAATCTTCCTGTTTGTGGTACCTTACGACGTGTCCTGTCCACCGCAGTCTGCTGACTGTCGCCAGATGTATGCAGGGAATCTCTCCAAGCAGTGCCTGTAACTCGTGATTCATGCACCCCCGCCAATCTCCGTTTTCTGTTTGTACTCCGCCAATCATCGTCCGCAGTACCTTCCGCTCGAACATGGTTAAGGCACGTATGCCATGGCTTCAAGTCTATAAAAAACAACTGGTCTAATAAGAGTTTTGTACATCGTCAGCTTCATACGGCGGCTTACGGCTTCTTGATCGTATAGCGTTTTGCGAAGGCAAAGTACGCGCGACTTCCCGCCAGCTAATCTCGTTACTAGTCAACGGTCACCAGCGATCTCACAAACACGAACTTATCTATCACTTTTAGTTAGTCCGTGGGAGACACGCGTTTATTTCCTTTGAGCCTCTTCATCTCATGTATTTGGTCATCGACGCATTTATTTTTAGCCCAATCCTTCTAGACTCTGCTCTCAGTTTGGCATAGATTGCCGCCGCCGTTCCAAAGTTCCTGGCTATGATATTAAAGTCATCTGCAAAGCCTAGAAATTAGTGAAAATCATGCCTCTCGTTTCGATGCTCGCTGGTTTGATCACTCCCTTAAGAGCGATGTTGAACAGCATGCAGGATAAGCCGTCATCTTGTGTCAACGCTAATCGCTTCTCGAAAGGACTCGGGGTGTCCCCGAGATGCGCATGAAACCCACCACTCGATCCGATATAGCTCTGATCAGTCGCGTCAGTTTATCCGGAAAACCATGTTCGTACATTATCTGCCATAGCTGGTATCGATTAACTGTATCGTATGCTGCTTTGAAATCAACAAACGTGTGATGAGTGGTCATGTTGTACTCCTGACATTTCTGCAAGATCTGTCTATCGTTATCAGAGCTATCGGTGACTGCCGCCGTAACAGGATCTGGGAGAGTACCTTGTACACGTTTACCAACCGTTTATCACCCTTTTTGTAGATAGAACAAACCACTCGTTTCATCCATTCCTCCGGTAGCTTCTTCTCCCAAATCTTGGACATAGCCCAGTGTACAGCCGTTGCCAACATTTCTCGGGCATATTCATAAAGATCTGACGGTAGGCGGTTCTTATCAACGGCTTTGTTGGTCTCCAGCAACCCAATTTTCCGTTCGACTTCTTGAAGATCAGGTGCTGTAACAATACTATCTACCATGGGCACTCTTACGGTAATTTCCGTTCGACCTCCTTCTGCAACTTCGCCAATGAGGTGTACATCGAAGAACTGCTTCCCCCGACGGCCACCTCGCGTTCGATTATGATTAGATTCCCTCCCTCGTCCCTACATATACCAGGTTTCGGTATGTAGGCCTTACGAGTTTAGTTCACCTTCTCGTAAAACTGCAAACTAAACAGTTGTGACTTTGAGAGTTTTCCGCTAGAACATTCTTATTACTCTTTACATCGACAAAACGACTCGGCAATCTATACCTATAAAGAAGGATTTTTGTCTGTCTGTCTGTCTGTCTGTCTGTCTGTCTGTCTGTCCTGTGTTCCTTATAGAATCAAAAACTACTGAACCAATCGGCGTGAAAATTTGCATGTAGAGGTTTTTGGGGCCAGAAAAGGTTTTAGTGATGGTTAGAGACCCCTCCCCCCACTGAGAGTGGGGGCTCCCATACAAATGAAACACAAATTTCTGCATAACTCGAGAACTAATCAAGCAAATAGAACCAAATTTGGCATGTGGGTGTTTTCGGTGACAAGAATTTATTCTAGGGTAATTTGAGACCCCTCCCCTCTTTATAAGGGGAATTATAACTCCTCTCCCCTTTAAGAGGGGGGGTTTCCATACAAATTTCCTCATAACTCGAGAACTAATCAAGCAAATGGAACCAAATTTGGCATGTGAAGGTTTTCGAGGGCAAGAAAATTTTCTATGTTGAATTAGGACCCCTCCTCACTTTAAGAGGGGGGGCTCCTGTACAAATGAAATACCAATTTCCTCATAACTCGAGAACTAATCAAGCAAATGGAACCAAATTTGGCATGTGTGTGTTTTTGAAGACAAATTTTTTTTCTATGATGAATTGGGACCCCTCCCCACTTTAAGAGGGGGGGGGCTCCTATACAAACGAAATACAAATTTCCTTATAACTCGAGAGCTAATCCAGCAAATGGAACCAAATTTGGCATGTAGGTGTTTTTGGAGGCAAGAATGTTTTCTATGATGAATAAGAACCTCTCCCCACTTTAGGAGGGGGGGCTCCTATACAAATGAAATACAAATTTCCTCATAACTCGAGAACTAATCAAGCAAATAGAACCAAATTTGGCATGTGGGTGTTTTCGGTGACAAGAATTTATTCTATGGTAAATTGAGACCCCTCCCTCTTTATAAGGGGAATTGTAACTCCTCTCCCCTTTAAGAGGGGGGGCTTCCATACAAATTTCCTCATAACTCGACAACTAATCAAGCAAATAGAACAAAATTTGGCATGTGGGTGTTTTCGGTGACAAGAATTTATTCTATGGTGTATTGAGACCCCTCCCCTCTTTATAAGGGGAATTATAACTCCTCTCCTCTTCAAAAGGGGGGGCTTCCATACAAATTTCTTCATAACTCGAGAACTAATCCAGCAAATGGAACCAAATTTGGCATGTGTGTGTTTTTGAAGACAATTTTTTTTTCAATGATGAATTGGGACCCCTCCCCACTTTAGGAGGGGGGGTCCTATACAAACGAAATACAAATTTCCTCATAAATCTAGAACTAATCCAGCAAATGGAACCAAATTTGGCGTGTAGGTGTTTTTGGAGGCAAGAATTTTTTCTGTGATGAATTAGGACCTCTTCCCACATTAGGAGGGGGGGCTCCAATACAAACGAAATACAAATTTCCCCATAACTCGAGAACTAATCAAGCAAATAGAACCATATTCGGCATGTGGAGGTTTTTGGAGGCAAAAATATTTTCTACGGTGAATTAGGATCCTTCCACACTTCAAGAGGGGGGGCTTCTACACAAATGAAATACAAATTTCCTCATAATTCGAGAACTAATCAAGCAAATGGAACCATATTTGGCATGGTGGTGTTTTTGGAGGCAACCATTTTCCCATGATGAATTAGGACTTCTTACCTTTTTAGGAGGGGGGGGGCTCCCATTCAAACGAAATACAAATTTGCTCATAACTTTAAAACTAATCAAGCAACTGGAACCAAATTTGGCATGTGAGAGTTTTAGATGGCAGAATTTTTTTTCTGTGGTGTATTACGACCCCTTTCCCTTTTAACAGGGTGGGCTCCCATACAAATGAAATACAAATTTCCTTATAATTTGAGTACTAATCAAGCAAATGGAACCAAATTTAGCATGTAGGAGATTTTTGAGTCTTGAATTTATTTTATGATAGAGACCTCTCACCCCTGTGGTAGGGGGATATGGACTCTCATACAAATAAAACAGAAATTTTTGCGAAACTCAAAAACTATTCCAACTCGAGAAATTCGAGACTCTTCCATAAAACATTAATCAATAACAAGACCACAAAAACTATCTATAGTAACACTAGATCATTCAGGACGAGCCGGTCGCGAGTGTTGCCGGTGACCCGCCGTCGGAAGCGCCGCCCACTGGGGGGCTTGCAAAACTCGAGAAGTGACAAAGATCATCCGAGATTCATGATTTATGTACAACACAGGTTAATTTGTGGCAATACGAAGTTTGTCGGGTCAGCTAGTCTATACCTATAAAGAAGGATTTCTGTCTGTCTGTCTGTCCCCCTCAAAATTTGCTCAAAAGCTAATCGAACTCGAGAAATTCGAGACTCTTCCATAAAACATTAGTCAATACAAGACCACAAAAAATATCTATAGTAACACTAGATCATTCAGGACGAGACGGTCGCGAGTGTTGCCGGTGATCCGCCGTCGGAAGCGCCGCCCACTGGGGGGCTTGCAAAACTTCCGACGGCGGGTCACCGGCAACACTCGCGACCGTCTCGTCCTGAATGATCTAGTGTTACATAGATAGTTTTTGTGGTCTTGTATTGACTAATGTTTTATGGAAGAGTCTCGAATTTCTCGAGTTCGATTAGTTTTTGAGTTTCGCAAAAATTTCTGTTTTATTTGTATGAGAGTCCATATCCCCCTACCACAGGGGTGAGAGGTCTCTAATTATCGTAAAATAAATTCAAGACTCCAAAATCTCCCACATGCCAAATTTGGTTCCATTTGCTTGTTTAGTTATAGAGTTATGAGGAAATTTGTAATTCGTTTGTATGAGAGCCCCCCCTCTTAAAAAGGTAAGGGGTCCTAATTCATCATAGAAAAAATGGTTGCCTCCAAAAACACCCACATGCCAAATATGGTTCCATTTGCTTGATTAGTTCTCGAATTATGAGGAAATTTGTATTTCATTTGTGTAGAAGCACCCCCTCTTAAAGTTGGGAGGGGTCCTAATTCACCATAGAAAATATTTTTGCCTACAGAAACCTCCACATGCCAAATTTGGTTCTATTTGCTTGATTAGTTTTCGAGTTATGAGGAAATTTGAATTTCATTTGTATAGGAGCCCCCCCTTCTAAAGTGGGTAGGGGTCCCAATTCATCATAGAAAAAATTTTTGTCTCCGAAAACACCCACGTGCCAAATTTGGTGTCATTCGCTTGATTAGTTCTCGAGTTATGAGGAAATTTGTATTTCATGTGTATAGGATCCCCCCTTCCTAAAGTGGGTAGGGGTCCCAATTCATCATAGAAAAAAATTTTGTCTCCAAAAACACCCACGTGCCAAATTTGGTTCCATTTGCTTGATTAGTTCTCAAGTTATGAGGAAATTTGTATTTCGTTTGTATAGGAGCCCCCTTTCTTAAAGTGGGGAGGGGTCCTTATTCACCATAGAAAATATTCTTGCCCTCGACAACTTTCACATGCCAAATTTTGTTCCATTTGCTTGATTAGTTCTTCAGTTATGAGGAAATTTGTATTTCATTTGTATAGGATCCCCCCTCCTAAAACGGGGAGGGGTCCCAATTCATCATAGAAAAAATTTTTGTCTCCAAAAACACCCACATGCCAAATTTGGATCCATTTTCTTAATTACTTCTCGAGTTATGAGGAAAATTGTGTTTCTTTGGTACAGGAGCCCCCCCTCTTGAAGTGGGGAGGGGTCTAATTTACTATAGAAAATATTCTTGCCCTCGAAAACCTTCACGTGCCAAATTTGGTTCCATTTGCTTGATTAGTTCTCGAGTTATGAAGAAATTTGTATGGAAGCCCCCCCTTTTGAAGAGGAGAGGAGTTATAATTCCCCTTATAAAGAGGGGAGGGGTCTCAATACACCATAGAATAAATTCTTGTCACCGAAAACACCCACATGCCAAATTTTGTTCTATTTGCTTGATTAGTGGTCGAGTTATGCAGAAATTTGTGTTTCATTTGTATGGGAGCCCCCCCTCTTAGTGGGGAGAGGGGTTTCTAACTATCACTAAAACCTTTCCTGGCCCCAAAAAACCTCTACATGCATATTTTCATGCCGATTGGTTCAGTAGTTTTTGATTCTATAAGGAACATACGGACAGACAGACAGACAGAAATCCTTCTTTATAGGTATAGATATATATATCCCCCCTTTTTTTTACGAGTTGGGAAATCTGCTGAGCGCCTTAGAAGATACGGTACTATCAGACACCTGAGAAGATACCTCAGGGAGTGGGGTTTAGGTATCCCGACCCCCCTAATGGGGCGTGAGGATCCCGACCCACTAAAACCCTACTCGAGTCTCCAGCCTCAATCCCCCCTGGCACCACCTTATCGGTATTACTTCAGGGAGGGGCTATTGTGCTTAATGCACTCGCTTAGATAACTACTGGACTATGGTAGTTAGGCTGTTTATTCGCCGTTGATCGGCTCTCCAGTGGTTTTGTAGCTCGAGTACAATCTTGGTAGCAGCCGCATTGACCGCTCCCCAGATGTCCGAGCTGGAACACATCTTTTGGACTAAGTTATCCGGGGTAGTGTCCTGTCCGCTCACTGCCATCATGCTGCTTCTCGCGCCCGCGAAACGAGGGCATATGAAGAAAGCATGTTCTGCCGTTTCCTCAACATCCACGCATTCGGGACACGCGGAGGACTCCGCATGCCCAAACTTATGCAGATACTGTCTGAAGCAACCATGCCCTGACAGAATCTGTGTCAGGTGGAAGTTGACTTCGCCGTGGCGCCTGTTGACCCACCCAGATAGTTCCGGGATAAGTCGGTGTGTCCACCGACCTGCCCGCTGCCATGTGGTCATCGAGGCCGATCTTGTGGTACTCCGTATGCATCTAGTTCCTCGTTGGTTGAAGCACTCTACGTCTTCGCTGATGATAATGCCAATAGGCATCATACCTGCTAGGACGCAGATTGCGTCATGTGAAACTGTGCGATACGCACTCGCCACTCTCAAGCACATGAGACGATAGGTGCTTTCCAGCTTGGCTAGATAGCTTTTGGTACCTAACGCCGATGACCACACCGGTCCGCCATACCTAAGTATAGACTGGACCACGTTGGCTAATAGCCTTCGTTTGCTGCCATATACCGCAGAGTTATTAGACATCATACGAGACAATGCCGAAATAGCTGTGGAAGCCTTCTTGCAGGCATAGTCGACGTGGCTCCCGAACTTGAGCTTGTCGTCGACCATGACTCCCAGAAGTTTTAAGGACCGCGTTGACGAAATAGTGCAGTCCCCGACGCTGATCTTTGCTTGCTGTACCGACTTGCGGTTGTTCACCACGATAACCTCCGTTTTATGATGCGCTAGCTCCAGTTTCCTGGATCGCATCCAATCTTCAACAATGCTTATAGAGTGGGCAGCCGTGAACTCAACCTCTCTGATAGATGCACCATAGACTTCCAGGGCGATGTCATCCGCAAAGCCGACAATCACCACCCCTACCGGGAACTTTAGCTTCAACACCTCGTCATACATGACGTTCCACAACACCGGGCCCAGTATGGAACCTTGCGGAACCACTGCGGTGATTGGAACGCACTTCTGACCCTCCTCCGTGTTGTAGCATAGCACACGATTCTGGAAATAATTTTCCAGGATCCTGTACAGCGACACCGGCACTTGGACGTTCCGAAGCGAGTTGGCTATGGAGTCCCAGCTAGCGCTATTAAACGCATTTCTCACGTCGAGCGTGACAACTGCGCAATAACGAATACCTGTCCTCTTGGGCTGAATTGCCACCTCGGCTGTCTTAGTGACAGACAAGATGGCATCCACCGTAGATTTGCCTTTTCGGAAGCCGAATTGGTTCCTTGACAGACCGTTTGTACCCTCAGTGTACTGTACGAGTCTGTTAAGGATAACCCTTTCCAGCACCTTACCGGCAGTATCGAGCAGACAGATCGGCCTATATGACGAGGGGATACCCGGAGGTTTTCCCGGCTTCGGCAATAGGACCAGATTCTGTCGTTTCCATCTGTCCGGGAAGTTGCCAGCTTTCAGGCATCTACTCATTACTGCCCCGACTAATTCGGGAGCCTCCAGAATAGCCGCTTTAAGGGCCATATTCGGGATTCCGTCTGGTCCCGGTGCCTTGCTCACCTTTAGGGATTTAGCGATCTCAATGAGTTCCTCGTTCGTAACCGTTACTTCCTCCCCGACCTCTAAACCACCGTCGCCCACGTTACTTTGGATGTTCGGCCCGGAGACCGACCATCCTACGCTATGGTCTGAGATACTGGAACGTCGGCCGTGGGACGACTCAGCGGCCTGAGGCCAGGGCCTTGGCTCGTGGCGCGGAAAGAGGCCCTCAATGATCCGCTCCAGCATCTCTGGCGATCTCTCTGCGGGTGCCATCACGCCCTTGGCCTTTGCCATTACGATCCTGTAGGCATCACCCCACGGGTTCGCATTGGCACTGGCACATAACCTTTCAAAGCAGGCTCGCTTGCTAGCTATTATCCCACTCTTAAGCGCTGCGCGTGCAGCAACTAGTGCTACTCGACATTCTGCTCTGCCCTCGTCCGAACGAGCTCTTTGCATAATTCTCCTTGCACGAAAGCAGGCTCCGCGGAGTTCCGCAATTTCATCTGTCCACCAGTAAACCGGTGACCTACCATACCTAGGTCGGCTTTTCCTAGGCATGGTGGCGTCACACGCTCGCGACAGCACCTCAACCAAATGATCAGCGTTCGGATCGGGCATATCGCGATCACCGCACTCTCTTCGGATCGCTTCCACAAATACTTCAGGATCGAAGTATGATGTCTTCCACCCACGGGTGGTTGGAGTGTTGGCTCTACCCGCCGCCTGCCGCCTCGTTATCTGACCAACACCATAGCGGACCGCCTGATGGTCACTGTGAGTGTAGCCATTGTCTACCCTCCAGTCTCCTATCAGACCAGGGCTGCCGAATGTCACGTCGATAATAGACTCTGCACCATTCCTGCTGAAGGTACTTGTGGTGCCGACGTTGGCCAGGTCTACGTTGAGCTTTGCCAGAGCCTCAAGCAGAATCCGACCCCTATGGTTCGTGCGACGACTTCCCCACTCAACCGCCCAAGCGTTAAAGTCGCCCGCCACAACCACCGGCCTTAGACCAGTCAGCGCAACTGATACTTGGTCTACCATCCGCGTAAACTGCTCGATCGACCAACTCGGCGGAGCATAACAGCTGCAGTAGAACACTCCACCCACTTTGGCAACCGCAAATCCCTCGTCTGCAGTTGACACAACCTCTTGAACCGGGAACCTGCTTGTCATCCATATAGCCGCCAACCCGGACCTATCCGAGACCCAGTTACCGTTTCCGGCAGGGATGCGGTATGGGTCCGAGATGATGGCAATGTCCGTCAACGACTCAGTAACTGCTTGGTATAACAGCTGCTGGGCCGCATGGCAGTGGTTCAAGTTTAGTTGCGTTACCTGCACTACGCCCGGGCACTTTGGGCCTCCTGTCGTGATGTTCCTTATAGAATCAAAAACTACTGAACCAATCGGCTTGAAAATTTGCATGTAGAGGTTTTTGGGAGCAGGAAAGGTTTTAATTATGGTTAGAAACCCCTCCCCCCACTATTAGGAGGGGGGCTCCCATGCAAATGAAACACAAATTTCTGCATAACTCGAGAACTAATCAAGTAAATAAAACAAAATTTGGCATGTGGGTGTTTTTGGTGACAAGAATTTATTCTATGGTAAATTGAGACCCCTCCCCTCTTTCGAAGGAGAATTATGACTCCTCTCCCCTTAAAGAGGCGGGGCTTCCTAGCAAATGAAATACATATTTTCTCATAACTCGAGAACCAATCAAGCAAATGGAACCAAATTTGGCATGTGGAGGTTTTCGAGGGCAAGAACATTTTCTATGATGAATTAGGACCCCTCCCCAGTTTAAGAAAGGGGGCTCCTGTACAAATGAAAAATAAATTTCCTCATAACTTGATTAGTTCAAGCAAATGGAACCAAATTTGGCATATGGGTGGTTTTGGATGCAAATTTTTTTTCTATAATGAATTAGGACTCCTTACCACTTTAGTAGGAGGGGTCACAAATAAAACAAATAAACAAATGAAATACATATTTCCTCATAACTCGAAAACTAATCAAGCAAATGGAACAAAATTTGGCATGTGAAAGTTTTCAAGGGCAAGAATATTTTCTATGGTGAATTAGGACTCCTCCCCACTTTAAGAGGGGGGGCTTCCATACAAACGAAATACAAATTTCCTCATAACTCGAGAACTAATCAAGCAAATGGAACCAAATTTGGCATGTAGGTGTATTTGGATGCAAGAATTTTTTCTATGATGACTTAGGACCCCTCCCCACTTTATGAGGGGGGCTTCTATACAAATGAAATACGAATTTCCTCATAACTCGAGAAGTAATTAATGTGGGAGTTTCAGATGGTAGAAATTTTTTCTATGGTGAATTACGACCCTTCTCCATTTTAAGAGGGGGGCTCCCATACAAATGAAATTCAAATTTCCTTATAACTTGAGTACTTATCAAGCAAATGGAACCAAATTTGGCATGTGGGAGATTTTTGAGTCTTGAATTTATTTTATGATAGTTAGAGACCTCTCACCCCTGTGGTACGGGGATATGGACTCATATAAATAAAACAGAAATTTTTGCACAACTCAAAAATTAATCGAACTCGAGAAATTCGAAACTCTTCCATAAAACATTAGTCAATAACAAGACCACAAAAACTATCTATAGTAACACTAGATCACAGTGGCGACTCGTCCGCATGTTCAACCTGTTCATAGGACAGGCAACAAAATTCAACCAGGCGAAATTGTTTTCATCACTGCCACTGGTTCATGATTTCGTTTGCACCGACGCATATGCAATAGGATTTTAGTTTAGTTACGAAGCTGATGAGCAAAACGTTCAGCACGACGTTTGAACGTTGCTTTAGAGATCTCAATGCACAAGCATACCAATAGATTATTCCTGGTGTTGATTCTTGATCTTGATACTGAATTAGCCCCAGAAACAATGGGTTGGTACGGAGGAGATAAAAAAAGAATATGGAACAGCTTCTACTCAAAAGCGCGGGAGCATTATTGTTCCATGAACTCGTTCATCTTTAGCATTGAACAACTTACTACCACATATCCTCATGGCCTGCGCTTCGATTCCATTTTTATTTAGTTACGAAACTAATGAGCAAAACGTTCAATACGACGTTTGAACGTTGCTTTAGGGAATAACACCAGGAACAATGTGTTGGTACGAAAGGGATTTGAATATAGAGCGCGATTGGCATGCATTATTCGCAAAATTTTCTCATTAACTCGTTCATCTTTAGTACTGAACAACTTACGCACGTTGCTTGTGGTATTCTGCAAAGTTATATGCCTATTTGCCATCGTTCGAAAGCATCGCAGTCGCAGTAAGGTGTTTATTCTTGAATTTGGTTCAATAGGTAAATTGAACGAAAAGTTTTGGGTTTGTAAAAAAAAAATTCAGAGACGAGTTTGCTGGTAAAGTAAATCGTCGTATTCCATTGATATTTAAATAATAGGGGCTCTGACGTAGCGCTTGCTATGTTGCGTATACGGAGTATTGCGTATTTATACTGCCGCTACTCGCATAACAGTTCCATATTCATAGAAACCGGAGCTGCAATGTGAATTGCGGCAGTATATACACGAAATACACCGTTTACGCAACATAGCAAGCGCTACGTGAATACTCCTAATGTTTGCTTGACGCTTAAAATATAGAAATGCAATAATAAAAAAGCTGCGTTTTGATTTGTATTTTTCGCTGGTTGAACAGGTAAGCTAAACCGCCACGAGTCGCCACTGCTAGATCATTGAGGACGAGACGGCCGCGAGTGTTGCCGGCGACCCGCCGTCGGAAGCGCCGTCCACTGAGGGGAGGCAACTCCCCGCATAAATCACTACTGTCTAGGTTTATTTGTTTTCCTAGGTCTGTCTGGGTTTCCTGGAACGAGCGACAGTGAGTAAGGCGAGGATCGCGAAATGGTACTTTCCACGAAAAAGTTTTCCGTGAAATGGTACATTCCACTTAAGGTTTTTCGCAAAATGATATTCGGCGAAATGTTGTACAATTATGGTGAATATTACTATCTGTTTTCTGGTTATGCAATGAGGGGACAGGGGAGTTGTTTTCTACTTTATTGTGAGGAAAAATTGCAAATTTGTATATTGAACTACCCATTCCTGGTAACTAATAAGCATTAACATAAACTGCAAATCAGCATATCTGGCATTTTATACTGCATGTTGTTGTATATTAGCTTTTTGACTGCATAGGTGTTGTAAATTGGCATCTCAAATTGTATTCAAATTCTTCGTGTCGATAATTAGCTGTAAATTAGCATTGTCAGCACTATAAGAAGGTTATCAGTAAAGTAGCTGTATATTTTGCCAAAATGGCATTTATGTAGCATTTAAGGCGACTTAAATGCTTATTGGCCTGCATTTGAATAGCATTGGCGATGCTTATTGGTTACCTGGGATGCTTTCGTAGTTACGTAACTGCCAAAATGATTTATCTAAGGTTGAACTCATCAGAAACTTGCAAAACTCGAGATTGTGACAAAGATCATCCGAGATTCATGATTTATGTACAACACAGGTTAATTTGTGGCAATACAAAGTTTATCGGATCAGCTAGTATCTTATATATAAAAATGAATTTCTGTCTGTCTGTCGGGATGTTCCTTACAGAATCAAAAACTACTGAACCAATCGGCATGAAAATTTGCATGTAGAGGTTTTTGGGGCCAGGAAAGGTTTTAGTGGTGGTTAGAGACCCCTCGCCCCACTAAGAGGGGGGGCTCCCATACAAATGAAACACAAATTTCTGCATAACTCGAGAACTAATCAAGCAAATAGAACAAAATTTGGCATGTGGGTGTTTTAGATGGCAGAAATTTTTTCTATGGAGAATTATGACCCCTTCCCCTTTTAAGAGGGAGGGCTCTCATACAAATGAAATACAAATTTCTTAATAATTTGAGTACTGATCAAGCAAATGGAACCAAATTTGGCATGTGGGAGTTTTTGATGGCAGAAATTTTTTCTATGGTGAAATACGACTCCTTCCCTTTTTAAGAGGGGGGGCTCCCATACAAATGAAATACAAATTTCCTTATAATTTGAGTACTGATGAATTTCAGGGCGAGACGGAAGTGCCGGTCACTGCGGGGGCAGCCCTCCCGTAGAAATAACCTCTGTCTTGGTTTATTGGTTTTTCTAGGTCTACTGACCTCTATTACTTTCCTTCAGTTGGGTCCGAACGAGGCGACAGCGAGTAAGGAGGAGATCACACCCACGAAATGGTCACGGCGAATAATTAAATGCTATCAGCTTTATTTTATGTGGCGTAGCAATAGGGGGAGTTGTTTTCTCTTTACTGTGAGGAGAAATTGAAAATTTGTCTATTAAACTATCTATGGTTTTATAGTTACGTAACTCCCAAAATGAATCAGCTATAACCCAGTCAGCATTTTCATATGTATGATTAGATTGCAAATGAAAGTTACGTACTGATATGTATCCAACAAAATCGTATTCGACGCGCAAAAGCCGCCTATCCGTACCATTTTGGAGGCGATATACGCAATGAAGAATAACCTTGAGCGATACACTTATATAAGTATTTCAATACGATAAGATCCGATTAAGCGCGACAAACTTCATACAGCTATACGACTTTGTGCTGAAAATCGTATGTTCGTATTCGTATGTAATTCGTATGACGATAGAATATCAACTTGTGCACACTTTATTAGGCTTTATTTACGAATCCGAGTTTGTTAAAAGATATTTACGATAACTTTCGTACATTGATATACGAGTTGGTGCTGGCTGGGAAGGTTGAACTTCTCAGAAACTTGCAAAACTCGAGAACAATGGTCATCCGAGATTTACAATTTACTTACAGTACAGTTTAATTTGTGACAATAAGAAGTTTGCCGGGATAGTTACTATACATATAAAGGACAAATCCTGATCATCTGACATTTAAGTTACAGTCAAGAATTCAGTTAGAGTCAATCCCTATGAATTAATTTCATTTTAGCACAAAATATTTTAAAAAATTTGCATGGCGAGAGCACTGTCTCAGTTTGTCTCACTGTTTCCAATATGAATGTTTTATGAAAAAATAGCAAAACGGTGGTGTTAACAAACAACTCAATTGTCATATTTTATATCATTATCTCTCATTGCAATGTGCCATGTACTATAATCATGTCATGTCATGTAGTATGTTTTATATAAATTAACAACTTATGGTTGATTATGTTGAACCATTGCTATCTATATATATATAAAAAGTGAGCGTGAGTATGTTTGTATGTTCCACCAAAACTCCAGAACGCCTTGACCGATCTCCACCAAATTTGGCACATATGTTCCTTGATATAAGAGAATCAGCACTGGGGGTTGACCATAACACCGAAATAAGGGGGGGGGGGACTCGTAACAGTAACAGGAGTTAGGCCATAACTTCGAAATGCCTGGACGGTTATTCATCAAACTTGGCACAATTGTTCCTTGGCATAAGAGAATCAGAACTTGGGGGTAAACAAAAACAAGGGAGAGAGGTTCCCTGACAGGGGGGAAGGTCCCTAATGTTGGGGAGTCCATAACTTCGAAACGCCTTGACCGTTCTTTATCAAACTTGGCACATATGTTCCTTGACATCAGGGAATCAGCACCGGGGGTTGACAAAGGGGATGGGAATAATGGGGGGGGAGACGATAACTCCGAAACGCCGTGACCGTTCTTTATCAAACTTTCATACATGTTCCTTGATATAAGGGAATCAGAACTGAAGGGGTTGACAAAAGAGGGGGTAACATGGGGAAGACTCCGAAATGTTTGGACGGTTCTTCCTTAAGTGACGGTGGGACAAAAGAGGGAGCTGATGACAAGAGGTTGCTGACAGGAAAGGAGAAGTAACACCCACATGACTGTAACAATTTATCCGTTCAACAGAAAAAATCAGAATACGAAACACTAAACTGCAATGCTCGCAGTTGTAGATTTGTCAATTGTAATTATGCGAATCAAAGTGACCCGTATAAAAAGTGTTCGACCATTAGTGCTAAGTGTTGCTGGCCGACTCTATTTGAGTCACAGGGACAATCATTCAAACAGTGTGGAGTTGATCTGAGAACACCCTGTTTTACCCATGGTCAACTTTATGTGGCATGTGTCAGAGTGGGCTCGGCCAATAATTTGTGCATACTTGCACAAATGTGCAACTAAAAACATTGTTTACAAACAACTTTTGTCTTGAAGTGAGATAAAAGGAATGACAGGTTTTTTGTAGCCATGGAAGAAATACTGTTGCGCCTTCTACTTTTTTGAAAAGCACAATAACAAAACTATTCATTACCTATGGGTGAGGCCATTGTTAGCGGAAGGTGCTAATAGGATAAATATCTTTGTTTCTTTTTCTTTATAGGGTTTTATAGGGATTTTCGTACAGAAAATAGATGTGTTAGTGACCGGGTAGATAAAAGAGGGGAGCTGACAAATGGGTAGGAACGTCCAAAAGAGGAACAAGCGTTTTATTTTTGCTTTATAAGCATTTCGGTTACAATAACTGATGTACAAGTGGCTGTGAGACAAAGGCGCCCGAGTAAGATCGGGCACTCAGCTAGTTATATTAAATTTATAAAAAAGGTATATTTTGAGTGTATTTATTTATTTATTTAACCGGTACTTACATGTACTCAAGTCTCTTTTTACACGTTTTATTTGTGACTTTTGAATTGACGTGGTTTTTTATGACAATTTTGGAGTTAACACGGTTTTTATGACGGTTTTTTAATTAGCGCGTTTTTTTACATCATTTTGCGAATTGATGCGGTTTTTTCAGCGATTTTTAAATCTGAGCGGTTTCTCGACGATTTTGAATTAACGCGGTTTTCTTACGTCGATATTTGAAATAACACGGTCGATGTTATGACGATCTTTGAATTAACGCGGTTTTTTACTATATATTTCGAATTACGGCGTGTTTTATAGGACAAGAGTGAACAGAGTCAGGAAATGTGTGATGCGTTGTAAAAAAGTTTTTAAAGTAGTACTGTTCACATAAAAAATTAAGAAAGCAAGAGGTCAGACGCGGACAAAAGAGGAGACGACTGAATATGATGACCATGACAAGACGATTCACCGAAATTAATCTCGAGCTTAATCGGCGTTCAATCGACCAACATAGGTTAGTTCGGCCGGCTTATTTTGCTTGGTTCTCGCGAGTCCTCGGCCGACTATTAGCAATACGCTGCAGCTACAGCAATACGCTGACCCAATTAGCAATACGCTGCAGTCCATGAGCTCGCACAAAAAAAATATCTAAAAAAAGTATCTGGTCTAGACTCACCATTAAAATATATTAAAAAATTAACCAATTTTTCTCAAACTACATTATGCGATGTAGTTTCACAAACTTCACTTTCCAGGAAAATATCATGGATTTTGCATCTTTTATGACAAAGCTTCTATGCCGCTACTCGCATAACAGTTCCATTTTCTATGGAGTTTCCTATATAAATGAAACTGTTATGCGAGTAGTGGCAGTGTTCCCGTTGACTCACTGTTCCTGCTGTCTCACCGTTGACTACTTTCCCCTACGCGTGTTTTGAATACTTTGAATTTTGAAATTGAAATTCATAATACAGCAGTCCCGCGAATAGGGCGGAGGGTGCCCTTCCCAATGCCCTTCTGGCATACAAAAAAAGGCGGTGGGTGGTGTTGTATACCCACGGTGATTTCATAGTTGTTCATTAATTAATAAAGTTGATTTTTGGTATATTGTTAGAATCTGGGATAACCTAGTGTTGCGGCACAAAGCCGCAATATGACCGCGTTGACCTTCACATCTAGCAGAACAACAATAGCGCTTTGTCTCATTGTTGTTCTGGCTAGATATAGTGACAATAAGCTTTTATCGAACGATGTACCTATAAATAGGGCAATAAACGTGAGTCTGGAGTTCAGTCCGTTCGCAGCCACCGCCACTGGCGGTGGTATGCCTATCGCAACACTTGTTCGTCATTGCAGAATAATATCACAGTCCCGTTGGTAACCGGCCCCCCTTACGACGATCACGGAACACCTAGTCAACTACCAAAAACAACTTTATGGGTAATGGATAGCTGATATATCGCGGTGGGCGTACAGCACCACCCATCGCCTTATTCGGGAGACTGCTGTCGTGAAAAGTTAGCTGTCATAGTAAAAAGTTTTATAATGTTTGTACATAGATAGTATGAGCTAAGAGCTACTAAAGCTGTATAATGGCAATGACCCGACTTTAACGACATCGAAAGTTAGATTTTTCAAAATTAGTAAGGTAGGACAAATTGCCTTTTTGTCTAACTCAGAAAATGTAGCGAGTTGCAACCAAATCAGCGCAAATTATCTTTCCGAAAGCACTTTTTTTCTGACTGAAGATTTTGGAGCGTCTTAGTAGAATACGAAACCTAAAATTAAAAACCCGAATTAATCCACCTAGCGGTGTGACCTAGCCTTTCTATTGCCTCAATAATTATTTTTTAATTTCTCAAGAACATCTATAATTAACTTGACTATATTTTTAAAAATCCATATCCAAAAAAAACTGAAAAAATAACTGAGTACAGCATTAGATATGAAAAACGAAATTGGACTTTTTCTTAGTTGGTGCTCAAAACTTCTTTTGAATAAACTTTCATGAGAAAATAGTCATTAGCTTGATCGTATCGTTTATACGTTAGATGTTTTAGGAAACGATGAGATCAAATAAACAAAAGCGGCGCCATAAACATGCTTGAGGATGAGAAATATGATCAATATTATTTCCGGCGCTTGTTATTTTTGCTGTTATGAGTGGACTCATATTCATTTATTTATTAAAACATGATACATGACACATGACTATTATCTTTTAAAGCGTCACTAGCGAAAACAAATCTTACAGAATTATTAGTAACCTTTGCTTCCTCTTTTTCATATAAAATTTCTAAGGTTTAGCACCTATTGATTGGAAAAGCATCTATTGATGCGCAAAATTTGTTTGAAATTGGTATAAATTTATTTGGGAAAATCAACTCATTAGTATTTTCAATCCTATACACCACTATACCTCTATGCTTGAATCAAATACTTTTCTTCGCTTTTTGCTTTGCTCTTCCGATTGCGAGTAACAGCAAGTAAAGAAAATGACAATTGAAATGTTTCTCACTCTTCTTGTATTTCTATGTAAATTTTAAAATTGCAAATCGCATATACATACATATACGCATACATACATACATACGTACATACATACATACCCGCATGCATGCATACATATACATACATAACACATACATTGAATACAATCGACCCTTGATTCATTTATTTCGATTTTATACATTTGAACGATTTAATATACGGCGCTCAAGTGTTAAAGTTTGAATAACTTTTGAATAAAACGTCCGATTTTCAGTAACTTGGTTTCGTTTGATAGATCTCAACAGTAACTTCAAATGATAATAAATTGTATTATGTTTCCCTTTGAATTATTGCTTATATGTAACAAAAGGAGTTTTAAATAAATTTTTTCCACATTTCTTTATGTAACTTTCAAACCACAAGCCCATTCGACATGAAATCTTGAATTTAAAGTTCTGGAAGACTCCCCTTTCATATGCAGTCAATTTTGTTCAAATCGGTTAAGGGA
This sequence comes from Sabethes cyaneus, assembly GCF_943734655.1. Lineage (NCBI taxonomy): Eukaryota > Metazoa > Arthropoda > Insecta > Diptera > Culicidae > Sabethes > Sabethes cyaneus. Next base: position 135,725,210 of record NC_071355.1, read on the forward strand.
CCTATGAGATAATGAAGTCCCATATTTTTCATATTTTTATACATAACTTTTGAACTAAAAGTCCGATCAGTATGAAATTAAATAGCGAACAATGGGATACCTAGACTTTTCATTTGACACTAAGATCATTAAAATCGGTCCAGCCGGGCTGGTACCGAATGGCCGAAACACAAATGGCCGAATCACGAATGGCCGAAATCCAAATGGCCGAATTTCAATAACAGTCACAGAAGGCCGAATCACGTAAGGCCGAATCACGAATGGCCGCATCACGAAAGGCCGAAATTTTTCGGAATGCCTAAATAACTACTCAATAAAAAATCATGAATTGGCAAGTAGTTAACAAATAAATTTAATCAAACAAAAAACAAACTACTACTATTGAACAAACAAAACATGCTTTAGGAACGCCTTTGTTTAGCGCTTAATAAAACCGCAACTGCGTTAACAAAAGTTTTGTTGCTCATTTTGTGAGCATTAACACATTTCGAGAAGATTTTTTCGTCTATTTCTCGGCGCGAATTCGGAACATCCCTTTGAAGAATTCTAAGGATGTTCCTCTCTATAGCCTTTTGCTCGACCCGCAGCTCTGTGATGATCCTGGTCATTGACAGGTGATGGGAACCAACAATAGTTGCGTACATTACCTGCTTGTTTTTATTGAATAGTACCCCATCAATGGAAAGCATCGGTTTTCCTCTCTGCGACAACACAATTTTGACGACAGGTGCACTTTCTTCATCGTTGAAACCAGCAACATTGGATGAATCGCCGGATGCACTCATTTTTCACAGGACAACTACCAAATACCGTGCGGAAAGCAAACCGTGTTCAACAACAATGGACACAACTGTTGGCTTTGCTATGTGCGGTCAACAAAGATGGACACGGCGGGATATTGAATGAAATATTTCGGCCGCTTTAGTGATAGAGTAATAAACTTGTTTTTACCTGGTTTTTATCTCATATTTCTTAATTATAAATACATCTTCATTATAAGGTGCGAGACGTATTTACCGTGTTAGTAGCAAATGTTTCCTAGATGATTCAGGGCGAGACGGCCGTAGGCCGCGACCAAGCATGGAAAAATTCATTCACTCACATTATTTTTGGTGAATATATTGCTTGCTTCGAAGTATTGCTTTCAATCATTCTCGCTCACATGCAAGCTCTCGAACAGAACCCTACAAAGTGAATTCACCGATGAATCGCCGACCAACAGCAGAGAGAATGCGAATGATTCAAACAAGATCGGAACTGTTGTATCGAGGTTCATTTAGAATCGTTTGAATCAAAAGATTGTGTTGGAAAGAATCATCTGCGAACCATGATTGCGAATCCAAATGATTGCGTTCATCGATCTTCTTACTGAACGAAATAAAAGAATCTTTGCTGCTGGGTTGGTAAAGCGCAAACCGCGCAATGCGTAGCTATGCAAGGAATATTCAATATAGTTTTTAAACTAAGGCACTGACTGAAGCTTATATTTTAGCAGATTTTGTAATGGTATTGACGGAATAATCCTGCCATTTTTGTTTTATGTATTTAGGTATCGCTCATTATTAACAGGCTCAATAAAAATGAAATGATGTAAATTGGTCGTGCGGGCTTTGTGTGACCGATCTGTCCATTAAATGATTTTATTTCATGTTTTATCATGTTAACGATGTTGGTCACGTATGGCATCAAGTAAAACAATTTTCAAAGTGATTTTTGCTGAATAACAGTGATGGTTAGATGTACAGTAGACTCTCGGAACGGTTAATTAATTGGCGATCGGGTCGATTAACTTTTGACGTAGGACTACGTCTTTGTTTACTATACTGGGGCTGGGTAGCACTTTGTGAAAATGAAAATAGAAGTATAACGTTTGAATGAAAGATTTCAAATGGTAATAACTACTAAACTACTGAACGAAACTGAACAACTTATATGTCGTTGGATAGATAAAATAACCAGCAATTTTATAGGGCGGTAAGAGAGCAATTTCAAGGAGGGCGTAAGGAGGGGGGCTCCAATACAAAGGAAACAAAAATTTCCTCAGAACTCGAGAACTAATCAAGCAAATGGTAACAAATTTGGCATGTGGGGTTTTTTAGAGCCATGAATTTATTTATTTTATGATGGTTTGAGACCCCTCACCCCTGTGGTAGGAGGATAAGGACCCTCATACAAATAAAACAGAAATTTTTGTGTATGCGCCATATTTTCTGCTATGTAACAAGCGGTAAGCTGTGAAAGTAAACTAGTAAAACCTTCTCGGAGCAAAAGACAGTGATCATTACCATTTCAACCTTTATGATGTACACAAGTGATTTTTTGATCTCTGCGTCAGAAAGGTTGCCTGCATTGTACTTATGAAACCCCGTCCACGTATTTTGTAAGCCACCATTGCATTCAATGAAGAATTGAATCTGAATATTTCGCTCTTCTCTTTTAAACATTCACTTAAACAATGGCACTCACAGATTCTTGTAAACATACATATGCTAGAAATACAGTTTACATTAGTCTTTGATCTGATGATCTGATATAGTCCTACGTCACCCTTTCGTACAACCCTTAGGGCTGTATACCTTGTAGTTTTTCGAAATATTAACTTCTCTAAGTAATCCTAAAAGTCATTAAAAATAATCGGAGAGCCCAATTTTGGAAGCAGTTTTTGGGCCCAAAAGCGGGGTTCTGTTTATAGAAACATATTCACTGTATTCTTCTTGCCAATCTGAACACAGCGAATTTTTGTTTCAAATAAAAAGCTTTTGAAATTTACAGGATCAATGACGAGTCATTTCTCCTTAAATTCAACCTGATTTTGCGCTTTTTTAGCATGTTTACAAAAATCATTAAGCATGCCTGTATCAAACCATAGAGACAACTTTCCGGTACAAGAGTTTAATTTTTCAAAACTTTTTACTCATTTTGGGAATTTTTTTTGAAATGCTTTTCCTAATTGCATTTTTCCTGCAGACCTAAGCCACATGCTATTCGGCCCAGAATTATTCAGATGATCGTTAACATGTAGCTTTTAACGATTTTTTGTCGAATTTCTAAAATTTGCTAGAAACATTTTTTTTTTTTAAACAAATCATTGAACAAATCATATGACTGTCGTCATATCAGTCCGTTTAACCAATTTCTCAAATATTGCTGTGTGAATTGCTGACCCTATTTATACAAGAGCTCGGTGAAACGAGCTGTCGTTGATTCTGTAAATTTCAAAAGCAGTTTTTTGTTTGAAACAAAAATTTTGTTCATGAAAATATATTTCTATGTTCCGATTGGCAAGAAAAATGCAGTAAATATATTTTTAAGAAACAAACTCCTGTTTTTGGCCCAAAAACTGCTTCCGAAATTGGGCTTTCTAACGAAAAGTTAATGACTGTTCATTTCCCGTTAAGTCATTTTGATTACAAACCGACTGATTTCTCATTATAGATATGATATTATCTAGGTTTTTAGTTATGTAGCAAAACAAAACAGAAAACTTTGCCTTTAAATCATATTTCAAGAGATGTTCAATGCGGTTCAAACCTGGACTGAGTGCTGATTAGGGTTGGGAGTGCCGACAGTATTTTTCGAAAACCGGTATTTCGGTACTGGAAACATCAATAATACTAGTAATACCGGTACCCAAGAGTTTTCAACCTTTCGATACACATACCAACTTCGATTAACGGACATGCTCGCATAATCCACGCAAATAATAATGTTGCCTGGTGACAAATTTATAAAACTTTGTCCACCGATCTTAAGATCTTGCTCTACTGATTAATTTTGCTGAAAACAGTAACGTTTTCTATTGCCTGAATTCCAACATACCGAGATAAAGTTAGCGTTCCTCATTCGTTAAGTGGGATTTCGAATTTGGCAACAAATACGTGTCGCCTATGTTGGGCAATCGAAACCAAAATCGAAGCGGTGCCAAAATCGAGACCCTTTTTTGATATGAAAAAATTGAATGTAAATGCGTTAGAAATTGAGTAAATATTATTAATCAACGATTGCAACAGTTTTATGTTTGAAAAGTCTGCCAAGAGTAATCTGTCCGGTGCAAGTAAGTTTTTGGTAACCTGCGGTAAGACGTAGTCCTACGGCAATAAAAATATTATTCGAAACATTCTATAACAGCAATCTTTTTTTCATGAACATTCTGAGGACATCATTTTTGCGTCATTTGAAGCATGTGTGCGGAAACTGACTGATATATAAGCATATTTTTGTAAGGGAAATATTTTGTGTTGCCAAAATCAAGGCATGCTAAAATCGAACCATGCCAAATTCGAAACTTCACTGTACCTCCGGTACAGATGGAACCACCTGGTTATAAAAACAATTTAATACTCTTCAGAATACATAGTTTCGATAGCCTATATGAACTTATTTCATGGAAAAATTGAAGAAAAAGAAAATGTTCTACTAACTCTAGGTAAAGTTAACAGCACAGTGTCCGGAAATAATACTAAGGTACCGGTTTAGATAAGATAACAGGCTCTTTATCAAATTAGCGGTTTCAAAATTCGACTTTAAGCTGCACATAATATTCAATGCATTTCAAATTCTCCATGTGGCAATAAGCCTTTGTAACAAAATTGCTCGACACCCAAAATCTCCTCTCGAAATCTATCATCGTAGGACAGACTGTACACAGTATATCATAAGCATAGTCAAATACTTGCCTTCAAACGTCTAGTTTCGAAGTAAGTCAATTCATATAGCCAAATTTTTTTGGAATACGGGACTAATCGAGCCCCTTCAAGTTGCCACTGCCTTGTACTTCTACAGTCCTTTCAAATTTCTCCTTCAGTTCTACTCGCATAACCAACGCTCGGCGGTGCCTTACCAATAACTTCGCCAATCCCGTTCCTCATGTTCGACCACTTCGGTTTTGTGGGCGAATGTTAGAAAAATTGCATTATTGGTCGGTGCCGAAACAATCTGTATTCTCCCGTGCCGGTACCGGTATTCGGTATTGGAAAATCAGCCGGTATTAGCGGTTTTCCCGGTTCCGGTACGGCCGCTATCCCAACCCTATCCAGAACCGAATGACATATGGTCACGATCTGTAGGGATTATGAAGAGAATATTTCTAAATTTGGTGAAACAATATTGGAAACCATGAAAAATTACGATTATTTCATTGACCGCACTGCGCCGACCGCATAGAGGGGTTAATAACGAACGCTCAAGAAACATTCGAACGATCGCGCAAGAAAGATTCAAATTATTGTTTTGTGAACATTCTTTGCGACTGAGTGAATGCATTCAAAAATGAATCTTTTGCCGAGCGTTCGTAGTGCAATTAACACACCGCACGAAAGATCCATCGCGTGAACAAAACCACCAACGAACGCTGTCGCATATTTTCCTTTGCTTTGCTGGTTCTTCTTCGTTCGTAGGAGTGTGCAATTTTGTACAGAGATGGTCAGTGCGATTGAAACCTTACGATGAGCAGGTTCGTCGATGATTTCAAAATGAATGCTGTTTGATATGATTTTTTCCATGCTTGGCCGCGAGTGTGCGCCGGTGACCCGCCGTCGGAAGCGCCGGCCACTGCGGGGGGGCAGCCCCCCTGCAGAAACCACTACTATTTAGGTGCATGCATTTTCCTAGGTTTACTGTCTATTAGGGATTATCCCTTAGTTAAGTCCGAACGAGCGGCAGCGAGTAAGGACAGCATGTACCCAATGTTTGCGCAGGTTGAAGGCTATGAATATTTTCGGTCGAATACATTCGGTCATTCGTGTTTCGGTCATTTGTGATTCGGCCATTCGTGATTCGGCCATTTGGTATATTATGCCATTCGTTATTTCGGCCATTTGTGTTTCGGCCATTCGTGATTCGGCCATTTGTGTTTCGGCCATTCGTAGGTAATCCGTCCAGCCATCTCCGAGAAATGTTGGCTCAATCAAAAGCGTTCCAAACACACACACACACACACACACACACACACACACACACACACACACACACACACACACACACACACACACACACACACACACACACACACACACACACACACACACACACACACACACAGAAAATGCTCAGTTTTCGAAACTGAGTCGAATGGTATATGGCACTCGACCCGCTAGGCTTTCTTTCGATTTTCGGTTTTTCGAGTGATTCCTATACCTTTATACTATCTTTTCATATAGTAGAAAGGCAAAAAGAAGAAAACTTATCCAATTTAATTCTACTATGTATATTTTATTCACGACAGATACGTATTTCGCCTACAACTTGCAGGCTTCCTCAGTGTCTGTTTTCGAACTCGACTTTTAATTTTAGACTTTTTTTTCTGTCGAATTGTAGGTTCTAATGCTGAATTTCGATAACATTTAAAAATCTATACCCAGCATTAATGCATCACTAATTTCTTAATCATTGTAATTTTAGGCTGTTGGATCAGATCGAAACATTTCTAAGGTGGTTTTGGAGCACCGCGCTAACTTTCTTTATGCTTTGATAAAAATGTATCATGGAGATCTTAACATATTATATGAGGACGTAGGCGCTGCATGTCAACAAACTAAATTTTCCGACAAAGTTTACAATATAATGGAAAGTTATTTGCCATTAATGCAATGCAACGGGAATATTTTTCAAAATGTTTCTAGTTTAAAAGTACCAAAGGTAAGTAATTAACGGGCTTACAGGTTTATATAATTTCCTTGTAATTTTCAAAAGAACCAGAATCGAAAGAATTTTGCCAATAGCCATCCCCAAAAAGCCAAAACAATTTAAATAGGAATAATTAGGATTGTTTTGCTAGCTGGAAGTGTCCTTGACAGGAAATCATATTATTTGTAAAAATTAATTGGAATGAAATAGATCATGACATCATGCTTGTATAAATCAACGTTCCATACATTATTTTGTTAACTATCTGATTTCCTAAAAAAGAATTATTTTTAATTGTATTGGTATATATCGTCCAAACTGCAATTTTCATTTTGTTTATTGACGCGGTGAGATCCTTTCAATATTGCTTTCAATATTATAAATCTTTAAAGACCATATTGTTAGTTATGTGTTCACAAAAATTTATTGTTATTAAATTTATTTCAGAATTTAGAGAAAAGAATTTTTTTGCTTAGTAATATAAGCAAAGCTTTGGGCTTAAGGTTCAAACACGCGTCATTGATTTCTAGGATTTCAAAACAAAAGATATGATCACGAAAATTTATAATTGTATTCTGACAGATTCAAAGGATACAATGATAAATTTTCCTGAACATATCTTTTGCGTTGAGCATAAAAACTGCTTTTCAAATTTAATTTCAATCAAATTCAATCAATGACGCGTGTTTGAACCTTAAACCTCTCTCTAAGACTTGACCCTTCTTTATCAACAGACTTCGCAATTGACTGTTAACGTACTGGGCAATTACGGGGCTAGTGCAATGGTCTTACTGACTCTATCTAGCAAGCACCACATAGCAGAGATTCGAACATACGACGGTTGGCTTGTTTGACCAGCATAGTATCTCGAAGCTAACTGGGCGGCTTGATTAGTAACATCTTAGATTATCGAATGAACTAATTACGCCAGTCTTTGATTTCTTCGTACATGGAAAAAAGTATACCGCCAGTACTATCTACTGGCGGCAGGGTTTACTAGGCTATCATAGTCTTTGTGTCGCCTTCTCATTTTACTCAGGTGTTAATAATAGATGATATAGTCAAACATGCGCCTGTGAGCACGCTTTACAAACACTATAGCAGATTAGTAAACCCTCTTTCCCCCTTGCCGCCAGGAGCCACTTTACTGACGATATAATCTCATCTGCGAAGAGTGGCGTATCTATGTTCTATAATAATCTAAGGTAATATGCAATAATAAATAGAAATTTTTATTTCTATTATAATTAGTTAATTATAATATTATAATTAGTTAATCTTTAGTAGACTTTCCCATGGCACACACTTATTTTTTAATGTTGTTCATTAGCTTTAGGACAACAGTTAACGCCAGCAATCGTTTCATGCAGAAATCATCCGTTCAAGTCCATTTGCATCGTCGTGATAAGCGGAAGAGAGGAAACACGAAGAGAATCTCTCATTTGCATATAGGCCTTTTTCACAAGTTGCTCTTGAACTGTTTTATCGTATAGTGGTGCCGAATCGTAAAATCGCGATCATTAACTATTGGCCATTGCGTAAAAAAGGCGTAATTTTTCAAGAGAGGTGTCTTTGCAAAGCCGTGGGCTTAAACCGTCATTAGACATTACCCTTCTTTATCGACAGACTTCGCAGCCGGCTGTTAGAGTACAGGAAAATTACGGGACCAGTGTAACGATCCTACTGATTTTATCTAGCAAGCACCGCCTAGCCGAGATTCGAACATACTGGCTTATTAGACCAGCATCGTACCTCGAAGCTAACTGGGCGGTTTGCGGTATCTTTGAGAGGTGTTTATTCATAAAATACAGCGCATCTTTTTGCACCACCAGGGTGATCATGAATCCACCTATTAGGGTGATACAAACTTTTGGTTTTTAAATGCGCCCAAACAAATTTATTTTCCTGAAAAAATGTAGAACTCACTAAAATGAGTAATTTTGTAGAATATACACACTTAAACGATTCGGTAAAATTTACCGAAATCTAAACAGCCGAACGTTCGGTAAAAATTTTGGTGGTGCATATCGACGTTTACGGATCATTAGTAATGTTTGGCATCATAAAAAAATTTGCCGAACGTTCAGCTGTTTAAATTTTGGTAAAATTTTACCGAACTCGGTGCTTTTTATTAAGTGTGTAGTAACTATATACCTTCTACTGGCGAAGTATATGATTTGTTTGAAAGGACCATTTAAAAATCAACTCTGCTTAATAACTTAAACTTTGCACACGATTTTTTTATTGCTGTCAAAACTTCTACAAAGTTACTCAGTATATCAAAATACACATTTTATCTGAAGACTGTTAATCGCTAAGATGCATATTTAGTGTGTTATATAAATTTAAAAAATATACACAGTTCAAAAAAATTCAATTTGGGGTCAATTGTGCCAAACCAAACAACTTTTAGAAAAAAATTGCACATTCATTAGTGTGTGTGTGCACAGTTCTGGCTTTAGTTTTCAAAAGGCCGCACCCTTTTTAATCAACCCTTTTGCATGCATTATGAGACCTTCTAAAAACTAAAGCCAGAATTGTCACTACTCTCAAGACAGCGATTTTACACTATGGCTTTTATTTATTTATTAGCCGTCAAACAAAGCAGACCACACGTATACATTAGAATAATAAAATTACAATTATAAACTAACAATTCAAATAACACATTTCATTTTGTTATTTTTCATGATCATTCTAATATAATGATAATGATCAATAAAATCTATTCATTTCAGAGCGCCAGTACTCTCTATTTGGAGACAACGCAAATTTTGCAGAGTTTTCAACAAACCTTAGGAGTTTTAGGTGGAACTATTCTGTATCACAACAAGTAAGTTGCTTACTGTGCTTTGGACAGGAGTGTTACTCGTATATATTATTGAATCCCTACGGCAAAATCGAATGGTTCAGTGCCCAGTAATGTATAGAAATAACGTTCCTCCTAAACATTACCCTAGTATTACAAAATCAAACTGATCAAGTTCAGGATACTGCTCTAAGACTGGTGTATATGGCTCATAAATATATAGATGTAGTAGTTCATGGTAAATGACGACAATAAAATAGGCTAAATGATTGGAAGTGGTTTTATTCGACTTTTGAAACCACTATTCTCAATCCTCCTTAATTTACACGTCATCTGTAGATAATACCCCTCATTAACCATACTCTAAACATAAATATTATTACCTATCTTCCAATCTAGAACCATTTGTAAAATACCATCTGTGGGTCCCGAATCCAAACTATTACCTGATATAATACCAAATATAGGGTATGGGAGGGTCTTTCGCTAAATAAATACTTTGCAAATATATAACTTTAACATGTTACAACTATTTTCTCAAAAATGTAGCTAAAGTATTGTTTTTGTTAAAGAACATTAAAATCAGCTGCTCTCCGACTAGAACTAGGCCTAGGTCGAAACAATAGAAGCAATAGCTTAATAGGTTGAAAATACCCTGTCGTAATCTATTAGTTATGGTTATTCGTCAAGTAACCATAATAACACTTACTTACTTAATCAGCTCCAGGCCGTGGTTTCCTCTGCTGTACGAAGAAGTCGTCTCCATTCTACTCGGTCCATGGCCGCAATTCGCCAGCCACGTAGTCTACGTAGGGTCCGCAGGTCGCCTTCCACTTGATCGATCCATCTTGCTCGCTGCGCGCCCCGCCGTCTCGTTCCAGTCGGATCGTTATTGAGAACTTTTTTAACCGGGCAGTCGTCCGACATCCTCACGACATGCCCAGCCCATCGCAGGCGACCGATTTTTGCGGTGTAAGCGATGGGTGGTTCCCTAAGCAGCTGATGCAATTCATGGTTCATTCGCCTCCTCCACGTTCCGTCTTCCATCTGCACTCCGCCGTAGATGGTGCGCAACACCTTCCGTTCGAAAACACTAAGGGCGCGTTGGTCCTCCACGAGCATAGTCCATGTCTCATGGCCGTAAAGGACTACCGGTCTAATCAGCGTCTTGTAGATTGTTAACTTCGTGCGGTGGCGAATTTTGTTCGATTGCAGCGTCCTACGGAGCCCAAAGTAGGCACGATTTCCTGCCATAATGCGTCTTTGTATTTCTCTGCTGGTGTCGTTGTCTGCGGTAATCAGTGAGCCCAGATACACGAACTCTTCTACCACCTCGATTTCATCACCGTCTAAATGAATCCGGGGAAGGAGGTCAGCATTCACTTCTTTAGAACCTCTTCCTTTCATGTATTTTGTTTTCGATACATTAATGACAAGTCCTATCCGTTTGGCTTCAGCTTTCAGTCCGATGTACGTTTCCGCCATCTTCTCAAAGGTACGTGTAATGATGTCAACGTCGTCAGCGAAACCAAGAAGCTGGACGGACTTCGTGAATATCGTGCCACTCGTGTCTATACCCGCTCTTCTTATCACACCCTCCAAAGCGATGTTAAACAGCAAACATGAAAGCCCATCACCTTGCCGTAACCCTCTTCGAGATCCAAAGGGACTCGAGACTGCCCCTGATACTCGAACAACACACATTACTCGATCCACCGTCGCCTTGACCAATCGCGTTAGTTTATCCGGAAATCCGTAGTAGTGCATAATCTGCCATAGCTGATCTCGATCGATCGTGTCTTACGCCGATTTGAAGTCGATGAATAAATGATGCATGGGCACGTTGTATTCGCGACATTTCTGCAACACTTGCCGAAGCGCGAAAATCTGGTCCGTGGTGGCACAGGCACCCATGAATCCCGCTTGATATTGCCCCACGAACTCCTTTGCAAATGGTGATAGTCGACGACATAAACGTTGGGAGAGTACCTTGTAGGCGGCGTTCAACAGTGTGATTGCGCGGTAATTGCAACAATCCAACTTGTCGCCCTTTTTGTAGATCGGATACACGATGCCTTCCGTCCACTCCTCCGGTAGTAGCTCATCCTCCCAAATCTTGACAATGACCCAGTGCAGCGCTCTAGCCAGTGCGTCACCACCGTATTTCAGCAGCTCGCCAGGTAGCTGATCAGCCCCAGCCGCTTTATTGTTCTGCAGTCGACCGATCTCTTCTGCTACCTCCTGGAGGTCAGGGGCTGGTATTCTGTCGTCTTCTGCACGTGCTCCAAGATCTATTGCCATATCGTCACCTCCATGTTCAGCTACATCGCTGTTAAGGTGCTCGTCATAATACTGCTTCCACCTCTCGATCACCTCACGTTCGTTCGTGAGAAGATTACCGTCTGAGTCTCGACACATATCGGCCTGCGGCACATGGCCTTTGCGCGAACGGTTTAACTTCTCGTAGAACCTCCGTTTATCGTTAGCACGATACAGTTCTTCCATCGCCTCGTGATCCCGATCTTCCTGTTGGCGCTTTTTCCTCCGGAAGACCGAGTTTTGCCTGTTCCGTGCTTGTGTTTATCGATCCACATTCGCTCTCGTACGGTGTTGCAGCATCCTCGCACGTGCTGCATTCTTCTCCTGCACTAATTGCTCGCATTCGCCCTCGAACCAATCGTTTCTTCGGTTCGGATTCATTGTACCTAGTGCCGCTAGAGCAGTGCTACCGATGGCGGTCTTAATGCCTTTCCAACCATCTTCAAGAGTTGCTGCGCCAAGTTGCTCTTCCGTTGGTAACGCTGCTTCTAGCTGCCGCGCGTATTCCTGGGCAACTCCGGTGACTCGTAGCTGCTCGATGTTGGGTCGCGGCGTACGACTTCGACGCGTGTTATGCACCGTCGAGAGTTTTGAGCGCATGCAGACTGCAACTAGGAAATGATCCGAATCTATATTCGCACTGCGGTAGGTGCGAACGTTTATAACATTAGAGAAGAATTTACCGTCGATTAGAATATGGTCAATTTGGTTTTCTATTCGTTGGTCTGGTGATCTCCAGGTGGCCTTGTGGATATCTTTGCGGGGGAAGAAGGTACTTCGGACTACCATTCCGCGGGAAGCTGCAAAATTTACGCATCGTTGGCCGTTGTCGTTCGTTGCGGCATGCAGGCTGTTTGGCCCGATTACCGGTCTATATATAGCTTCCCGTCCTACCTGCGCGTTCATGTCACCGATGACGATTTTCACGTCCCGTCGCGGACAGCCATCATACACCTGCTCCAGCTGCGCGTAGAACGCCTCCTTCTCGTCATCGGGTCTCCCTTCGTGTGGGCAATGCACATTGATGATACTGTAATTGAAGAAACGGCCCTTAATCCTCAACTTGCACATCCTTGCGTTGATCGGGTGCCAACCAATCACACGCTGGCGCATCTTTCCCAGTACTATAAAGCCGGTTCCCAGCTCGTTGGTGGTGCCACAGCTCTGGTAGAAAGTAGCCGCTCGATGCCCGCTTTTCCATACCTTCTGTCCTGTTCAGCAAAGTTCCTGCAGTGCTACGACTTCGAAGTTTCGGGGATATAATTCATCATATATTATCCTATCGCAACCCGGGAAGCCGAGCGATTTGCAATTCCATGTCCCGAGTTTCCAATCGTAGTCCTTATTTCGTCGCGTGGGTCGACGCCGATTGTTCCGATCCCTATTTTCTTCTTCGTTGTTGGTAACTTTTAGTTTTCCAGGGCGGCTTGTTGGGCCTGCCCCTAACCCCCTGTCTCGCCGTAGGACCATCGTGCACAGCACTGTTTAGAGTCCCTGCTGGCATAAGGACGAGTATAATAATCAGCCGCCCCTAACATGGAGAACAGACGCTGTTTGAGCCGCACCTCCTTGGTGAACAGACGTTCGTGTTTGACGAAGCATTTCCTCTACCGCCATGCTATGGTTACCGTGCCAGTATTCGCGTCGCACCTCCTCACTTCGCTATTGTCAGATTGACAACATTGCCCAGGCTACAGCGGAAAATCAGGGAATATCAGGGAATTCATTTTTGGGTTCAGGGAAATCAGGAAATATCAGGGAATTTCGAAATTCCATCATGGCAATTCTATTCACTCGGCAACTATTATCTCAAAAATGTATTGTTGATCAACTTCGGAATCGAATTAATTTTCATGTAAAATATACGCAGATTGATCGGTTAAATTAAAACTTGTCACATATGTGGTGGCGATTCGGTTATCTTTCAGTTTGTAGCAGATTTTTTTATTTGTTTTGCGCCGTACAATTGTCAGACTTCACTCACGACTTCAAGGTAACGACATCAAGAGCACAAAGTTGGATACAGAATGTTATTTACTCGCGATCTACAGCGTTTTCACCAACACCAAGCATTGATTGCAGAATTTTACGCTCAGAAACCAACACCAAGCATTGATTGCAGAATTTTACGCTCAGAAGCCCCAAGCACTCTGATCATCTTCCTTCAGCGTTCATGATTCATGTCCGTAAATGGTTACCGGGAGCATTAATCTTCTGTTGAATTTGCGTTTATGCGAGTTGGCATCCTTCGGGACTTCAGCTGGTTACGTAATACACAGAAAGCTCGATTCGCGGCTGTAGTGCGCCGTTTTACTTCGCGGCCTACATCGTTGCCATATGTCATGAGCGTACCAAAGTATGTGCATCCCTACTACTTTATATCGGCCCACATCCAGCTCCAGCTCGACACCAACACTATTTGGACACTTACGATCTCTGCCAACGATTGTGTACTTCGATTTGGCAGTGTTAATGGTAAGTCTCAATCTAGCCACTTCCAATTTAAAAGGCCTAAAGGCCTCTTCCACTGCAGTACGGCTGACACGACTCTACGATGATATCGACGACATCTGCAAAACCAAGAAGCATGTGAGATTTCGTGATGCTTCCATTCCTTTCCGCGGATTGGATCTTCCACGGTAATGTTGAATAGCAGGTTACTGAGTTCATCCGCTTGCTTCAGTCTATCCAACATCATGACAGCTGAATTGAGCAGTTTTTACGCTGGAGACGATGTCCTCTTTCAAAAATAGCGTACATGAGGCTAGCTAACCACTTTTCCGGCTATGTTCTTTTGCCAAGATTCTGACAGTGATCCGGTATATTGCTTAGCACAGCCGCTTGCTCTCCGCGTTTAGAAGTTTAGCCGGGATACCGTCCTTCCTAACAGCTTTACCGTTCTTTATCTCACTAATTGCAGTCTTAGTGTTAGCTCCACAGCTTTTAAACAATCAAAAAGATTAGGTTCCACCCGAAGAACGTTCGGGTACCTACGAAATCCCCTGTAAGGATTGCCCAGCGATGTATATCGGACAAACTCGTCGAAAATTTAAAAATCGGCTCAAAGAACAAAAAAGCTGTGGAGAACGAAAGGACTAGCGATTCGAGTGTAGCGATGCATTCTATCTGCCTCCAACATAAAATATTGGGAGAAAGCAAAGCTCCTAAAAAATGTGAGAAAATCCTCTCATTTGAATGCGTGGGAATCGATGTACATCAGCACCGCAGATCGGCTTTTAATGAATGAAGATCAGGCGCTCATTTCATCGCCTCTCTTGCAACTGAAGAAACTGAATCTGTAGCAGACAACAAGTCATAATAATGCAAATTACAAGAACAAGATTTGCATCACTATGGATCCCTTCTGCCTTATCTTGCCCATCATTTTCGAAAAAAATTGATTTAAATGTAATGCTTGACTATGTAAAGAATTGCGGGCAATTAACTGATGCAAAGTAGCAAATGAAACGTTTAAAACTATCCTTGAATAAAAGATACGCTGATTTTCCTCGCTTTGAGAATATGCACAAATATTCCTTCAGCCCTGTTTTCGTGTAAGACAGCAGTTCTTGCAGTACCTATATGGATACAATCTGACAAAAGGAAAGGATTACCGCTCACACTCTATGACGTTTCACTTTCAAGACATCAATTTGGACTAGATTCAATGTTTAAAGATAAACTCGGTTGAAAGAAAAGGGTGGTTTCATACTTTAACAAAATTGTTTACTTGTTCAAATGATAACATCGGTTAAAGAAAAGGGATGGTTTTGCATTTTGGCGTGCTTCCCAAACACAGATATCAAATTGGTATATCCACCTTTACACGTGCTTAATGGCGGCTAGTGGGTACAACTTTTCGAAAATGTTTAAATGCTTTTGGCAGCTTTGCTAACGTACACTTGACAGTTTTACAACAACCAATCAAGGGTGGAAATGTCAACTTGACGTGAACAGAGTTGCCAAAAGTATGCTAATATTTTCCGAAGGTTGCACCCACTAGCCGCCATTAGGCTCGCGAAAAGGTAGATAGGTTCAAACGTCGTAAATAATCTTCGACCTTCAAAATGCTGGTCGTAGTGTTAATATCCATGCAAAAAAAAAAAATCGAAATAACAGTATTTAACTGTCGTCCCTGCATGTGAAGCATGGTGATTGCGAAGAAAATGTATAGGGATATTTGACCTTGAAACTTTTTGTCAATTTTCACTAATTCGTAATTGAAAAAGAAAGTTGTAATAGATAATTGCCACATTTATTATGATATCGAAACCTGGAAAATCCATTCATAATTGGCAGAGCTATTAGTGTTCAAAATCTTTCATATTTTCGTGACGCTCGCATTTTTCGATGTTTTAGAATGACACCCTGTCCCAAACCTTGCTGTAAGACGTAGTCCTACGTCAAAAAACTGCTTTTAAGGCCGAGCCAGCGTCAAACAGCGTTGGTGCGAACGAGAAAGATAACATTTTGAAAATCTTAAACATTTCTTAAATAACGCTACAACATGGTTTTTCGAATAAATCATTATGTGTAAAACCCGCACCTGATATGATAGGTCACTATAGTTGAGTATTCAAAAACATCTAATACACGCGGCAATACGAAAAACTAACGCTAGCAAAAAGATACCTGTTCACGCTTATCATCCAGCATATTTGAAGGCACTTTTACAAAGCTAGCATACGCGATATTGAGTGTTTCCGAAGTGTAAAAATCGGTGCGTAAAATACTACACCGCAATCGGTCGCGGTTGCTTTGTTTTGAGCGTGCTGTGCATTCCATCAGGGACGAGAGCAGCAATCCGTTCAGAACTGATTGAGTTATTATCGTTCAAAATCTATCACTTTTTCATGTCACAATCATTTTTGTTTTCGCAGCATGCCACCCTATTAAAGTAAGACTGCCCATAGATGCATAGTTGACGTAACAACCATCACCATCATTGTTGGGAAAACGCGTTTATATTGTTTTAAGATAAATAACCGTATCTGTTAACATTTTCAACTAAATAATCTGTCATTTCAATGATGATTATTCATAAAAAATGGGCCGACAAGGTTTTGTAATTCAATGCAAGTTTATTTTATCTGAAAAACGCCTACGCCAGTTTTTGCGAATAATCAGTCGTTTTGATGAACATTTATTCGCATAGTTTGGCGTAAAAACTAGGCTGCTACGTTCGTAGCTCATATCAGCTATATTCCCTGTAACAGTCTAACAGTAGCACATAATACGTCAGTTTTTCTCTGCCTCTATATTATATTATATGTTGAACAAATAGTTTTTGTCTTTGAATCCTAATTTGTAGAAAATAATATAAACTTAGAGCACTTAGATTTTTGAATCTTCATAATTATTCCATCCAACTGTTTACGTCGATATGAGGCGTAAAACTGACGATCTATACCTATAAAAAAGGATTTCTGTCTGTCTGTCTGTCTGTCTGTCCAAAGAAATACAAATTTCCTCATAACTCGAGAAGTAATTAAGCAAATGGAACCAAATTTGGAATGTGGGTGTTTTTGGAGACAAAATTTTTTGCTATGATGAATTGGGATCCCTCCCCGTTTTAGGAGGGGGGACCCCATACAAATGAAATACAAATTTCCTCATAACTCGAGAACTAATCAAGCAAATGGAACCAAATTTGGCACGTGGGTGTTTTTGGAGACAAAAATTTTTTCTATGATGAACTGGGACCCCTACCCACTTTAGGAAGGGGGGCTCCCACACAAATAAAATACAAATTTCCTTATAACTCGAGAATTAATCAAGCAAATGGAACCAAATTTGGCATGTGAAAGTTTTCGAGGGCAAGAATATTTTCTATGGTGAATTAGAATCCCTTCCCACTTTAAGAGAGGGGGCTCCTATACAAACGAAATACAAATTTCCCCTTAACTCGAGAACTAATCAAGCAAATGGAACCAAATTTGACACGTGGGTGTCTGTCTGTCTGTCTGTCTGTCTGTCTGTCTGTCTGTCTGTCTGTCTGTCTGTCTGTCTGTCTGTCTGTCTGTCTGTCTGTCTGTCTGTCTGTCTGTCTGTCTGTCTGTCTGT